>NC_064897.1:13586250-13887500 GCF_929443795.1 Astur gentilis | reverse complement strand
TTGGGCTGAAAATACTGCAGAGCTTTACTTAGCTACTTTCTTAAACTTGGAAAAGCACAATGGAAAGAACTAAAGCTAAAAATAGGCAAGCAGCAAGGGGTCCAATTCCTAAAGAAGGAAGGGGGGTTTTCCATGTTTGGCTTGATTGGTAGTCACTCAGCTCCTCAAGCAGAACATTTTGCGTAAATACCCAGATAGATGTTTCCTATGCTTACTTGCAGTTCACTGAAAGAAATAATTAATATAAGTATTTCTTGCATTTAAATCATGCTTGCCCTACTTCTAGAACTATAAGGGGAATAAAACTTGTTTTATAAAGCAAGGCCCTTTATCAATGTTGCCAAAAAAGTAGAGCTCATGGCAACTAAGCATTGAGATTATAAAAATTACAGAAGGGCAAATGAGAATCTCAGTGCCAGAGTATCAAAACTTCAGATAAGGATGTAGAGGAAATCAACATGAGTGTCCTGAACCTGAAATACATACTGAAATCTCCATCTTGAGGGAGTCTCCTGGGTGCTGAGACAAAGGTGGTGGGTGGTGCTGTGGGGGTAGAGGATAGCACGGAAGGGTTCAGCTCTGCGGTGAGATAGCAGATTCCTGTTTCGATCGATATTGATACCTATATCGATAGAGAGCTGAGATCCCGGGCAGCAAAGGGGCCTTTGGATCCAATTCCCATGTGGGACCATGTGGGCAAATTAAATCCAAGTTACTGTTTTCAGACCCTTTCTATGTCTTTTTCAGCAGGAGAAGACAGCAGAGATTGGAGATATTCATAAAGTACCTCGCCTGAGGCCCTCCGATGGGAAAGAGCAGGTGAGTAACTGCAACTACTCATTAACTAATTTAAGCTCAGTTCTAACTCCAGTCCATGTGATTTTGGGGTGGCTGCTTTTCTTGCTGTGAATTTGGAAGTGAGGAGGAATGTAAATGCAGAGCAAGCGTTGCGGTGGTGAGGAGGGAGGTGAACGGTGTACGGCAGGAGACGCGTTCTGTCACGGCGTGGCGGTAGCAAGCAGCTGCCTTGCAGAGGAGGTGTGCGAAGCGTGCAGGAGCAGGGCTGTCCGTGTGAGGAGAATTCACTGCGGCCAAGGCGAGAGCATTTTGGGACAGGAAGAGGAGAGGCGGCTTTTGTCTTCTGGTGTTTTGCAGGACTGGTTTGTGGACTGGGGGACTGAGATGGGCCAGGGACAGCACAGGCAGGTGTGAGGGTGTGCCAAAGGCACTCTGAGAGGTGGCCAGGGAAGGCCTGCATCCACCGTAGCGTAGGTACGAAGGTGAGGGTGTAATACCCCAAAAGAACCTGCACAACCTCAATTATCCTGTTTGAAAAAGGGTACGGACCCTCACTGTAGAAACTAGAAGCCTTGCTCAGTGCTAATGGCTGCAGGGACTTGATACCCCCGTGCCAGGCAGCCAAACCTCAATGTAGGGTAAGGACATGGCATCTCTGGAAGCGGTGTCAGCCTTGGAAAGACACAGTCCGCTTGCATTAAGACACATCGCGCCTTTCTTGACACGTTGGCACAACCTGCCATGCTAACAAGGTGCTGCAGCTTCTTCCCGTCTTCCTAAAAGTGGAGCGAGTGCTGAGGAAGGCAGAGAGGTGCTGCAGCCTGGCACTCGCAGGGAGAGGGATTGCCGGCAAGCACCCAGTGAACAGAACACAGTGGGTCCTGCATTTGCATAGATTTACACAAATTTGCATACCTGTGTGCAAAAGAGCAGCTGGGAAAGAGGAACAGAAAGACTCCAGAGTTTCATTGTTTTAAAAAACTGCTCCCCCTCAAGCACTTCATTATTTAACCCACCCCTTTCTCCTCCAATTTGCTGTTTGCTCCGTGTGCTGAGGAATTAGGGATGGCTGGACAGCCCCACTTGGCACAACTCCTATCGGCTAACCCAAAATACAGATGTCTGGATTGTGGTCCTAAGGCATGTTCCCCGTTGGCTGTGATCCTTGCTCCTGTAATTAAGTTCAAAATGTTTTGTGTGTGGGTTTGGTTTGTTCGGGTTTGGTTTTTTTTTCCACCCCCCAAAGGCTTTCTGACTTCGTGCAATAGGAACATTCTTTATTTTAGGACAATCCTTTACATACTCATGGATGCCAGCTTTGGAGCAGGGAAATGTCTGGATGCTTCAAAGAAATCATTGGATTTTTTTTTATTTTTTTTTTTCTCTAAATATGGTGTTAAAGACTAGTTTTCCTTGATGCTCTCAGGAACAGATTAACTTAATTACTGAACCCCTCCTCCTTTAAACCAGCTTGAGGCATTGTTTTTGGCAAAGTTATAAATGATTGAAAATAAGAGGTTATAATTGAGAATGTTAAGCAGCCATAACTTTAGTTTTCATTATCAGCTCCATCTACAATACTTCACAGTACTTTTTGACATAAAATGTAGACTGAGGCCATGAAAAGAGCAAAGCAAAGAGGGCTCGTATTTATCACTTTGATATCATTCTCATTTAAGCATTACTTAACTAGCAGAACATCAGGCAGAGTTTGTTGCTGACTACAGCTTGCAATTCAGAACCGCTGCCTCCCAAAAGAACTGATGACCTGGTAAGTGTGCCCACATCCTTACATAACAACAATATTTATAATCAAAGGGTAAAATTATATGGCCCCAAATATGCTTGGCAGACAGAGAGCTTTGTGAATCATCTAGTGAGACTCTCCATCTAATAGAGAGTGGTGAGGATCATGTGAGTAGAGGCTAATGAAAGAATAGTAGTCACGTATGTTTCTTTTCAAGAGCCAGATGCTGGAGGCAAGTGATTCCACTCTAATTTTCTTTCTCTTGCTCTGTTTTTTTTTTTTTTTTTTCTGCCTCTTTTTAATGTATATTTGTGGTCTTCATTGCTGTGGAGGAAAGCTGGAAAACGTGACCCGAAAGTACTCTAGAGGCTCAAAATCTATTGCTTTTCTTAAAGAGAATTTCTTGATTTAGCAGACTGTTGTGTCTGACTTGTGATTTTAAAAAAAAAAAAAAATCCCTCATGATGTTGTGTTAGGAAGGGACACAAGGCTTGGCAGCATAAGAACAGAAGCAATGTTGTACAGAACTTAATATGTACAGCTTTAGCTAATACAGAATTGGATGCTCAGAGTTGCACAGTAATGTCCTCAATACAACATAAGATTAGATATCAAGAACATCTAAATCATTGTTCTGACACTTATGCTGAGTTGCTGCTTCGCCACAAATCACACACACTCTGCTATGCCTGGTTTTGTCTTTTGGGGTGAATATTTTCCGCCTGCACTGGTGTGATGTGGTTACTTGCATTAATCTGCTCCTTTCTGCTCAGTCCTTTTGGAGGTATTATGTATATCTAATCCTCAACATCCGTTCTAAGTATCTTACATGGATGCCTAGAAAGAATACAGGAGAAAGGCCAAATCCTTCCATCATGACTGCAAAACAGTAACTGGGCTGTTTGGCAGAAGCTAAGTCAATGGGGTGCTGTATTACCATCAACAGCTCCAGCAAACTGGCATCTCGCTGGAGGGAGTACTGTGGAAAGTGTGCCCAGCTGTAGATGCTGGGTGCACAGGAAGGTGGTGAATTTTAACAGTGCATTTCTGAAAGAGAGAAAAATTGTTTGCATTATTTGCAGCATGTGGGATCTGATTGGTTTTACAGTATACCTTTATGATTAGCAAAAAAGGCTGTGTTTAGAAGGAGGCAAGGGATTCATCACAAGATTTACTATCAGCATGGGATTAATTCTGCCTGACATCACAAGCCCAAGAGTTGGGTATTTAATTTAAATGTATTATCCACATTTCTTTAGTCTTTGAAGAGGTGAGTAGGTGCACAGTAAGGGTTGAGTATGTAGGTGCATCCCAAACTGTCTAACTCTCACCATTGCCTACAAAGGGAGATAGATGACACTGTTAGATAGTTGCAGTTAGGTGAGATGAAACTGTGTCCAAGCATCTAGTTGCAGGTGTCTAGGAGATAAGCTTTCTGCATAGTCAATTGAGAGGAGATGGTTTCTTCTGAGAATGACACCATTCCAGGTAGGTTCCCATTCTAAATAATTCGCTGAAAAAGCTATCTGTACTTTTACCTGTGTACCTTTGCCTATACAGGATGCCTACATTCCTAACTGGGTGCCTAAGCTAAAACCTGAATACTCACTGACAGTGCAACTTATAACAGGATGCCTATTCCTATAGTTCCTGAAGATATGCCTACAAAAGGGAAGATTTTGTTGCAACACCAATTTCTAACCTTCTGTTGATAGAAGCTTTCATATAAGTCTCCAGCAAATAAACATATATATTCTGGCTTGACCATAATTTGTACTCTTAAGGAAAATGTTTGGTGATTATTGGACATGCTTTTACGTTAGTGGTTATCAACAAATAAACACTTTGGGCTCTTTCACAGTTCCTGCAGAAACTGAAATAATATATTTTGTCTTGAACTCTTGCAAGTACCTAATTTCGTGAGTGCACGGAACTAAATAATCCAAGAATAAAATTGGGGCAATATCCATTCTTCCCTATCAGCTCCTTTCAGGCTGCTGCGGGGCAAAGGGCCTTTTCTGCGTTAATTATGTCCAGTGTGCTGAAAGGTTTGGCTAGAGCCTTAGCCAATACAGCTTGGCGAGGCTCTGACATGGCTAGCTAAGCCTTTCTCCCCACTGACTTGACTACTGGGGTTGACAGCTGCCAGGTCCTGTTGTCCTCAAATGGAATTTTTCAAAGGTTCCTTCTCAAACTGTTGCCACCGACTGTCACAGAGCGAGCCCCACTTTCTAGGTCAGTGGTTTTGTGTATATCACATGTATTTGCCAGCCCACCCTTGTAAATTCTGTGCCCGAAGAGACTGCTTTGAATGAAGTCACTCAATAATTCACGTGTGAGCGTGAACATCATTTAGCACCCTTCTTTCATCCCAGTTGAGTTGATTCTTCAGACTTGGACTGAAGTAAGCAGCTGATCTGTGTATCCATAAGATTGGCAGGATGCTGTGTAACACAGCTCACGCAGCATATGGCCTGATGGTTTGAGAAGGTGCAAAGTTGTTAACCCTGTCACTGCCTTCCAGAGGTGCTAAATTTAGAGAATAAAAACCCATCACCACTGCAACACTATTTCAAGCAGTTTTTCTGTAGGCAAAGGATCACATCCCTCTTTTGGGATGACTGAATGTCATGTATATCAATGACTGCCACCTGTGTGTCTGGGATAGTATCTTTATTGGATAATATAACCTCCTGTGTCACTAAATGCTGAGAAAATACCTGCATCAGTAATCCTGAACCCTGGTATAAGAAGGGCACTTTCTCTGCTAGTACCTTTCTTCTTTGTGGGCTGCCAACCTCAGACTGTCTTTCTCTCATCTCATTCAGAATTCTGGCTTTCATTATTAATTAGAGGTCAACTTTATATTGCCATTGATTAAGTTATTCACTAATATCTGTTTAAAGTATCAGGCCAAATTTGAAACTTTAGTAGTGAATTTGCCCTGAGTTATGGCATGAGGATGAAAGTCAAAATCAAACCTTCATCTAGGCAGGAATTGTACTTGTAATAAGGCAAAGAAAATGTTGGGCACAAACATCTGGATTCTGCAGTTAAAGTCTAAGTTGATGAAAGATTAGGAAAATGCAGGATGGGTGTCATGATGTGTAGTAGAAAAGGTGAAATGGCTGAAGATTAGATCAAACCAAGAGGAGGATAAAAATCATCAGCAGCTGTGAGATGAGACTTGCTGTCCTGCATAAATGGGAAAGTATATGTAATGGCATGGCTCTTAATATGAGGATTCAGACTCATTTCAATATTTATCTAATTACATGAAAACATGGTTGCAAGAGATGTTGCTTGGGAACTGAAGTCATGGTTAATTCCCAGAACAGGAAGGGGTTTAGCCATACTGCTTCATAGTGACCTATTTTAAAAAATACTGTTACCCTATGTAATGGTGTACCTTTTTGTTATTCAACTTGGTCTATCACTTGTTAAGCCAAAATATCAATAGTTGTGTTGGTAAGGAAAGGATGTTGCCAGCTTCTTATGCCTTTCAGTCTGATGCAAGCCCTGGTGTCTTCTGCTCTCTTCTCTTGGTGAAAAGGGTAAAATGCTGCCCCAGGGCTGTTTGCACAGTGATTTGCTCAGAACTTGAGATGAACAGAGCCACCGGAGGGGAAAGAACTCTCTGCTTTAGTCTGTGGGTGAACAGAAATGAACTGAGCTACAGCAAGGTTCTCATTTGCACAACCTATGTAACCATAGTTATCATGTTGGGAATCTCTGTAACTCACTCTGAAATGGTTACATTTTGGAAAGGAACTTAAAGGGGAAGGAAAAGGCTACTAACTAGTTGGAGGCTCTGCATAGTGAGAGCCATACATGTAGGCTTGCATAAAGACAATTTTTTCTCCAATGAAGATTGCACATAACTTGAAAAAAAATCTTATGGAAGAAGGGGAGTTGCAGAGAGGCTTGTGCAAGGAAATTACAGAGGCAGGCAGAAGCCTTTCCAGTCTTTGCCACTGCTGGCATCCAAAGTCATTGTAACTTTGCTAAGTGTTGGCAAGAAGCTAAGACTAAGTAACTATTTCCTAGAACTTGGAGACAGACCTGAATAAATTCCTTGACTTTGGTGGTGCAGGTATGTGATGTTCTGTTCATTGCTTGCCATAGTGGCTGGAGAAAGGGAGGCAACATCTTAAGGGTCACTTTCACAAGGGACCCAGTTACTAAACATTTGCAAACATTTTTCTCTGCATAGGTGCAAGTATGGATGTGAAGCACACGCTGTATTTCTCTTGATGATAGTGTGTTTCTTTCACACTTAATAAAGGTTTTCTAGTTTTATCCTCAATGAATGGTTGCAAGTATAAAGGTATTGGATGCTGACACTCAAGAAACATTTCAGTGATCCTAGGGATTTCTTGGGAGATCCTCAGATCCGTTTGCGTAGATGGTACTTTGTTTTAGAGATCATTCCTGTTTTTTAATCTGATTAGTGTGGCTTTTGACTTTTTTCTTGATTGTGGATTATACTTCAGATGCAAAGCAGTGTCATTTAGATAAGACATGTTTAAAAATACTACAGAACTGATGGCTTTGTGTTTAAAGTGGTTGCTGTTTCAAAATAAGCACTAGCAAATATGCTCAACAGCAAACTTCTGAGCGAATTGTTCCTAATGAAATCAATTTTAGGGAAGGGAATTGCAGGATATCCTGGAGTGATGTAGCAAGTGATAGGACAAACATCAGTAGGATGGCTAAAGCCTTGTTTCATTTCAGAAAATGGTGGCAAATAGGAAAAGTAGTATGAAGGGGAGGGATTGGAAGATAAAGAAAAAGTGACAAAACAGTAAGAAGAAAAGCAAAGAAAGTGAGATAATTTATCCTTGCAGAAAGTACCTTATGTCATACGTTCACAAGAAATGCTACCTTTAGTTGAAGAACTGTCAGGAATCGGGACACAGCAACAGACATAAGAAAAAAATCCCCCTAGCTGAGAAAAATGTTAAGCTTATTTTTCTATTTAAAAAAAAAAAAGGCATTTCCAGGAGTTTTCTCCCCTGCCTAGTGCCCACTCTAATAATGTCCTGGTTCATGTAGTGCCCACATCTAACTACTGGGATACACAGACTTCTGCTTCTCTTTGTAACAGTCAAGAAGAGCAGCAGCACTGTAGCATGTTTATGAGTGTGCATTGTTTTGCCTCATTGAGGGACACTTCTCCCTGGGGATAGGAGTTCATTTATTTTCATGTTAGCTCCAGAGGGAAAATGTCTTGAGCAGACAACAGTTAGTTGTAGTAAGCTGTGTATGTATGTGCCGTGTTTTGATGTAGTTCACTGACAACTAGTAACCACACCTAATCCGTCAAACTCATTTCACCTAAGACTTAAAGTTTAACTCCAATTCTGATCTTTAAGGTAAACACATTACAAAGATATTTGGCTCCTAACTCTGTTTTTCAGTACATAACCCCTTTTCTTTCTTATTTTTTTTGCTTATTTCCTCTTTAGGTACACTGCTTCTTTCAGTCACTGATATTTTGGTGTTCTGCACTTATTTCAGAAAAAAAAAAAAAAAAAGCCACCAGTAGTACTTTATAAACTGTTTATTGAGTATAACTTGCAGTTATGCTGTCACTGCATTAACATATATTGTGTAGCTGAACCCCTATCCTTACCTGTTACAGAGTTGTTCCTAACTGGGTATTTCTTACCAGTTTGCTACCTGAAGTTATACCTTTCAGATTAATTAGAAAACTGGAGTCACTTAGAGTTGTTAAAGTTTTCTTGATAATTTTACAAGAACTGGAGTCTTGATGGTAGGAATTGTTTGTTATCTAGGTAATAGCTATTAACGAACAGGATTCTCAACTACAGCTCCCTTTGATTACTTCTGTTTCCTCTGATGGACTGGGAAAAAGCATGGAGAGATATTGTTCCACGCCGCAAATTCTACCTCTGAGTCCAAGAAAGATATTTCTCCCCCCTTGAAACAGATCTTGTTTGTCTAGTCTCTGTTTTCAAATTTTTACACTGTTGCAGGGTTGGAAATGTCCTCCTTTTATTTTGAAAGCTGCTAAAAATATTCTGAGTAGAAGCTGAAAGTGCAACATGACATTCTCTTGATGCTGAAACGCTTCATGACCAAAAGCTTGTCTTCTTCCCATACTATTTTTGTTGTTTCTGGTGGGACTATAGCGCACAGGTTTGCACTAGAAAAGAGGGAGAGCAGATGACAAGGATCATTCTTTATAGACTGGACATAAAAAGACCAACAGAAGATGCTGTTTCTTATGTCTTCATCTGTCACTTACTTCTAAAGGGAAAATAAGGCTATTATATGTCTTTATGAATATTAATAAATGGGAGTGGCTAGTGGGATGCTATGCTGGTGGCCAAGGGGCAGTGCTGTGCTTCTGGAATATCCTCTCGCTAGTGCCAAAGTTGCCTGGATGTGACAGTTTTTCAGGGTATGTTGCTCTTATTTCATCTGACTGAACTAAAGATTTTCAGTTTAAGATCTTAGCCCATGCATGAGGTTTAGGAGTCATTTGGCTTCATTTTAGCCAAGGATTGTGTATTATTTATGTTTTTTTTTAAATGATTAAGAGATATATAGATTAATACTTTAAATCTAAAAGTAAGTGAGGAGTAAAGTATATTGTGTTACTTTCAGTATCAGGCCACATAAAAGCTTTCTAAAAGTTTCTCTTCTGCTGGATGCATTATTCTTCGCATCCCTTAATAAACAGATGTACTCAACATGTTACATTAAATTATGGTTTTATCACGTACAATGATTAAAGAGTATTGAACTGGGTTTGCATTACTGTACAAGTACTGTCCCATAAGAAAACATATCATAAAGCCCCAACAACTCATTTCTGTTAGCAACAGTTTCTTTATTATTGTCTACTGGACTGTCTTTCAGAATTGAGATTTCATGGAAGAAGTTGGAGGTACATAGCAGTTCCATACACAAAGGTTGCTATTAGCATTACATTTTAGTTCTGTCTAAGTGTTGACTGTATAAAAGCAAGGGAAAAAAGGATGACTTTTGCAATTGCTTTGCCCAGGACATAACTGAATGAATCATGCTAGAGTAAACTATATTACACTTAGGTTGATGATACGAAGTACAGCTGCCACATACCGTTGTCAGAACTGTAGGGCAAAACAGAGGTGGTGTTTCACTAAATACAGCTGAGTGCATGAGTCTTGACAACGCTTTCAACCCAGAGAAAGCATAAGCATGGTGGCTTTCAGTACCATGAGCAATGCTAGCACTCCCCTGAGCTCAGGAAACACTTGTTGCAACCTTGAGATTACTCTTCTGCAGGAGAATTTAAAGAGAAAAGTGTTCTGGGTAATTCCTTGGAGAAAGTAAACCACAGTTTTCTCTCTGAAGTTGCATAGCTGTGGGGTATTTTATTGACAATCTCATATGATGCAAGATTTTTCTCCTGAAAGTCAGTTTTTATTACCAAATTGTGCTAAGTTGCTATATTTACAGTAATTACAGTGATTGATTTAACTAATATGTATATAATGGAAGTGCTAGAATTAAAGATGCCAGTGGAACCTTAATTTGGTTCTCTTTTGCATATGCGCTATAATATAGTCTTTAATTATGTGAGTATGTAATATTTTATTCATACAGCTGTATCTCTGCATGTATCCAGAATATTCTAACTATGTTACTTACCTGTAGGTCCTCTACTTCTCTGAAGTATTGATATCACTTCTCAGTTTAAATTCTGGTACACAGTCAGACTTTGCTTGTACTCTAGAAATTTGCATACCCAGCAAGCATGCTATTTCTGTTTTTCTTTCATGCTTTATATCTGTACTAAGCACTCTTCAGCTTCCAGCTGAGTTGTACTCATGTTCTGGGTATCTTCTTTTCTGGAGATGTGAAGGCCCAGATTTAGTAGTATAGAAAGCTTGTGGGCAGTACCAAGTTGTTGGTCAAGCAGGGTCATACCCACAATGCTATGCAGTGGTGGGTTCAAACACATGCTACAGAGGTAAAAAGATGGAAACAGGACTTCTGGTGGTGCATCATCCATTCTCTACCCAGAGATTAATTGGAAGGAGTTTTGTTACAGGACATCATCCCCAAATATTGTTGTTTAAGGTGTGATGGTTCTGTGGTTGAGGATGATGATATCAACTGTTGTATGATGCAGTGCCTGAGAGCCATGAGACTTTTGACAGACAGGAGACCTGGCTAAGACATTGCTGGGTTGGAGGGGTCCCTGAAAACTCTGCTTGCCATCAGGGAAGGCTGTAGGGAATCATGACATTAACCTTAAAAGTTGTTGTCTGAAGAGCTTGACTCACACCTGCTAGGTATTTTCTCCTGAGAAGGATGGATATAAACCTCATAAAATCTCATACTAGTTTTTGAACTCTTGTTCGTCTTTTCTCTAAATTTCTACCTCTCACAACACGTTAAAATGATGAGGATGTGTTTGGGAAGATGCAAGAACTAGGCTGACGGTACTAGAACATCTCTTTTTCCGAGTATTCTCTCGTTTCCTCCAACTGAGCACCATGCGCTCCTGTTGATACTGAGGATCCTGAAGCAGTTGTTTGTCACTTAATCTATGGGAACATATGTCCCCCTCCAACATGATGTTGGTGCACATGCTAGCTGTACTAGATTAAAAATGAGCACTTATCACATCTGTGTTGCTTGAAAATCACAGTGTGACCATAAGATCTCATAGTTATCACATACATGGTGCATTTTAATCAAACCAACAATTAACTTGGATTGTCTGTGCAAGTTTGTTATCAGTAAGGCTTTTTTTTATCAGTATAAATCTCTGAATGGTGATTTTTATCACTGCAAATGTATTTTTAAAAAAGCAATTGAAGTAATAGATAGGAAACACATTGCACAAACCTATTAACACAATTAACTTCCAATATGCTTCAAATTCATTGAAAAGCTGAATTAACAGCACAGCTAATTTTTAACATGCCTGCACAAGATCTAAAATTTTAGATATAAAATATATCTAAAATACAGGCATAATTCTAAATTTGCAGAATAAGGAAGCCCTCTCTGAAGCTCTCAAAACTGTGGCTATCCTCTTCCAACTGCTCATGAAAGTTTCACAGCCTGGCAAACCTCCTTAGCCTTTTGGCCTGACTGGCCATAGAAAGGAAAACTCTGTGGCCAGAAATGACGGTTGGCTGCTGGTTTTTATTATTATTATTATTATTATTTTTAAATAGTCTAAGCTGGGCTCTCTCTTGCCTTTCAACTCAAGCCTTTGCTGTTTGCACAGTACATCTACTTTAAAAACATAGACTTTTGCTTAATTCTAGAATTCTTTTTAACTGCTACTTTTAAGTCAGCGTCTCAATTCAGTGAAGCCTTATCCTCCGTTTGGTTTCACAGTTCCTGACAGATCCACAGAGCATGTGTACTGCCTGCTGACAAGAAACACCATCATCCCCAGGCTGTGATGCTGACAGTGCTGAAGCAACAGCACAAGTATCATGTATTTAGAAACTCAGGAAAGCACACAATACATATGTGTCAAGAACAGCAGAATGAAACCAGAGAGCCTCTAATGTCCCTAAAGGCAAGGTCATGTGTTGTCACTGATGTTTACTACCCTAGTGAAAATCATATCTGCCTTTCTACATAAAACTGCATGTTGGAAAAATGTTGAGATATCTTCCACCAGGGACTGGCATCCTCCATTCTGTTTATCCTTAAAAAAGCCTTGCACGATATGCAAAATCAGTTCCACAGAACTAAAAAGCCCTCCTCTGGCTCATTATGTTGAGGAACCTGTGCAAGTTCTGCCACAGATATAAGCCACAACAGGCAGCAGAAATTACTGTACAAGGCAAATACCCAGAGTGTGTAATATTCTTTCCTCAAAGTATATGCACAGGTCATCCTGTAGGAATTTAATTTAGATGGAGTATCCTGTAGGTTGCATTGATAGAGGCTTTTAAGCTACCTCTAGCTAATGATGAGGTTATGCCCATTAGTCTAGTAGATTCTGAGCAGAAATCAGTGTGCAGTTGTAATGCAAGCTAGATTTTTTTTAAACCTTTTTTTTTGGTAGATCATCTGTGTGTAGATGGTGGTCATGCAGTACTGCGTCAAAATACTCTTTGCCTCCAAGAAACTCCAAGATCTTCTGCAAATAACCTTGGGGGAAATGCAAACTGTCACTGTCTTCCCAAGGAATGGCAAGACTTGCAAGACATACATAGCAATGAGCTTTAAAAAGAGCAGTTTGCATCTCCACTCGATCAGTCTAACTGTTGAGACCTGCAGCTAGCCATGGCTGTGTATTCCTCACAGCTCCTACAGTTCTCGTGCTGATACCCTGTTGCTACAGCTCAAGACTAAGCTACGCTTTCTTTGACATCAATGGAAATACTTACATTAGGCTGAAGTTCTGCAGCTGTTCCTGGGCATAATATCTCTTCTGTACCATTCTCCAGTGCCAGCTGGTGCTTGTTTCATGAGCCCAGAAATGGCTCTGTGGGGAGAGGCTGTTCCAGAAAACTGTTGCTCTTGAAGCCACAATTCACTCCATGCCTTTCACAGTCATGAAAAGGGAGCTGGACATGCAAGCAGAGACAAGCAGTGGTAGTTACCATGGCTGCTTGTACAAGTCATTCAACCAGGAATGCTTCTTGGTGTCATAGGAGCTGGCCTTAAAGCTGGTGCCCTTTGGTGATAGTGTATCAGATAAAACTGGCATGTTAGCAACTGCCAGCACTGCCAGAAGGCAGCGTGTGGCATTCATGCTGATCTGCTGAGAGTCTGAGAATCATATCGTCGACTTTGACGAATGGCAAGGAAGTTGATGAGGATCTGGGGCTGTTGATGCCTAGATGCAAAAAGCAGTCGGTTCTCCTTAACTTCTGTTCTTATGTCTGTATGCCACCAACCCAAAAATGCCTTAGGCAGGCAGTAACGCAGAGCAGAGTAGGTTACCTGGTCACGTAGCTGTGCTTATACACGAAAGAAAACCCTCCTTCTTCCTTCCCCTTCTTCATGTCCTCTCATTATAGGACTCTTAGTAAACACAGCTGTTAGTTTAGACAGGCCGGTTAGTACAAAGCAGTTACAGCAAAGACTTGTAGTAAATCTTCTTATATAGACGAGCGTTTGGATAAATAAATCAACCTCTTGTAACTTTTTCAGCCTGTGGTTTTCACAATTCCTTGCAATGACATTATTCACAGGTACAAGGGCTCTCATTCACTAGACTTAGCCCTCTGAAGTGATCATTTACATGCACTGGCTTGTTTCTGTGTATTTTGAGCTCTGCTCTGACACTGATTCTTGCTGTTTCCTTAGGCAATAGCATAGATAGGTTTCTCTGTAATTTACTTAGGACCTGGAAAACTGACGCTGGCTATGTGATAGCAAATAAGATGTTTACTGTCACTGAATTTCTCCTGTTTACTGGAAATTTGAAATTCTTGAAATACTGAAAAATATTTAAGCTCTTGTTCCTCTCAGTATTGACCTGATGGGGTCAACACTCCCCAGAGCTGTGTGGTGAAGAGCAGAGCCACTCTCGAGCACAGACTAAGCAGACAATTTAGGGCAGCAAAATAGCCATGGTTGTCCTGTGGATTTTGGCATATTCTAGGGCACCAGGAAGCCAGGCTGCTGCATCTGCTAAACTAGTGAAGAGCCTGTAAGATGGCAGCTTTGACTGGGAGGGTTCACAGTAAAAATCTTTCTCCTTTTCTGCAAGAGACCAGGGACTCTGGACTTGTTCTACCAGCCTCCATCATTACATCTCTTCTCAACCTAGAAGAGTTGATCTGACCCACTTATCTTGTTTATGCTGCTGAGGACCCACTCGTGAACTCCATTAGGAAGCATGAACATAATTACTGCACAAACCTGGCTTCCTTTCCTCCTCCTCTTTTAATCCTTTCCTCACCCCCCACCCCTTTGGCTTCAGCCAGTTTTGCTGTCAGCTAGATGCAAGGACTGACTGAGCTTTGGCTCCCGCTCCTCTTTTTCTACCTCATTCATAGTACAACATCAGGGCAGAATCTTGTCTAGTGCTTAAAGTTTACACTGTTTCTTGGATGTGTAAAGGGATGCTGCGTGTGATCATTCCCTGTGCTTGAAAACCAAATGGTACTGATGAGTGGAGGGACTTCGGGAATTATAATTGGGAACCTGGTTGCCAAGTTCAGAATAAAATTGTGGGTGGAAAATTCCACTCAGATGCTATCTGGTACCTATAATAGTTTTCTTTCACATGGACTTCAACAACACAGTACATGATCACAATGACCTTGGTTGTTTAAAAAGAAAAAATGATATTTCTATATGCTAAAAATCATATCTAAAATGTTGTAGAAAAAGTTATCTTGCCCCCTACTCAATGCATATTTATATGGCAATAAATAAAATTTTAAGTGGAAAATAATCAGTAAAATGTTTGCAATTTTGTAATCAAATGAGGACAATGACATCTTATGGTTCTGTGTAATAATTAGTTCCAAAGGTAGATGTCCCTTAACATAAAGCTACTTTTTCTTTTTGGGTGATATGATTTAACATGAACTGCCAGCCATAACAACAATAGTACATCCTGTAATGCCAGCTTTAATAGAGACTGCGTGGATAACTTAAGGCCAAGTCAAAAAAAGTTTTTATAATAGTTAAGTTCCAAATTAATTCCTCACTCATTCTCATAACCTAACCTAAATATCAATATTGTTTTATTTTGTACTAAACTTTTTTTTCAGTTTTCGAGGAATGTATTTTCTTTAAAAGATGCAGGCAACCCCATTTTTCCGCCATCTCCCCGTACACAAAAATAGCATATCTGTACTTAAACCAATAAAGAACGCGCTGTAGATAAATTCATAATGTACCAATAGAGTGTAAGGATTCCATTAATGCTTTAGTGATATCATCAAGGAAGAAAAAGGCAAAATGGATCCACGGCTTTTACTCTGCTGGGTCTGTAATGAAGCAGTGTTGTAGCAGCTGCTGTCTCTTTTTTTTTTTTTTTCCTGTAGGCATCAGTTGGTGTATTGTGAAAGTTTAAAAAAAAAAAAAAAAAAATATTCCTGACATTGCCTTCTTTTTCTGTCTCTCTCTTTTTTTTTTTTTTTTTTTTTTTTTTTTAAAGAACAGTCAGCTTCCTTTTGTTACTGCTATGATGTACTTTTCCCTACTAACTCTAAGACGGAGCCCGAAATGCAATATGGAAATTACTAATATGACAGAGAAATATGAGCTTTATACTGTAGAAAAAGTGGCTGTAGCAATATATCAGAGAAATTATTGAATGTTATCGGTCATGGCACAATTTATTATTTTACCAGTGTGCTGTGAAAAGTTGCTCAGCCAACTCGAAGCTTTCCTGCTATATTAGCGCTGTCTGGGAGTTTAACTGGTAGCACTTTGCTAAATGCAAGCACAGTAATTATTTGTACATTAGCCCTTTGGATTCCTCCCTCCCCACCCCAACCCATCATTTTAACATACCGTACGTGCAGTAATTTGATTTACTATTTTTATTTTGGACTTTGTACGGTAAGGCTTTCACAGAGGAAAGATGGCTGAAAGATATAAAGGAGGGCTGAGAATTTGGAAACTGTCTGCTCTGCACTTTGTGTATGCTCCCTGCCAAACTCACGTGTAACTCTCATTAATGCTAATGGGATTTAATACATGCTGCAAGAGGAAAATATCCTCATTTATTTTGCAATGAATCGAGTGGTAGCAAAAGTGCTGTATTGACAACACTGGAGCCCTCTATTTATCCACCGAGCAGGCAGCGTCAGGATAAGTTTTCTCTTACAACCTGCTGTCTCAATCCTCCCCTGGAGGGACCTCGGAAGGACAGCACAGCCACCGGCACCTCTGCCCCTCCTGCCTGCACAGACACCAGTTTTGCCAGCCAGACCCCTGCACAGTAGCAGCCCAGCCAAGGTTCCCCACGCTTCACTCGCGACATACAACAGTTTGGAGATGCTAAGCTTAGGCTTGGTTTGAATGAGTGCTAGAAGGAGGAACAGTACAAACGACCTATTTCAAATCACAGAAATGGCCCATCCTTACAGTTCCGCCTGTAAGTTCTTCAGACCAACCTACCTGTGAGCGGAAAACTTTTTCCAGGATTTACTGGCTTAGACGTAAAATGTTAGGTTGACTTTTAAGTAGGGGGTTGCTTAAATAAGTCTTTTAAAATTGCTGTTGCTTCCAAGCAATATCACCAGGTGGAGGCGATGTACTGATGAGTTTAGTGGCACATATGTGTTATACATGGACTTCATTTTTCAGTATTATTCAATAATAATGATAACTTTGTAAGATGTCTTCTGATATATGTTCTTGTGTGTATACTGGTCAGAAAAAGCCATTCTGTTGAAACTCAAACTTCTCACAGGAATATGTTAAGTTAAAAACATATTTCGGAAAAAAGTAAGGGGGAATTTCTTTATTAGGATCAAGGCAATATTGTTTTCTTTTGATTGTGAGACAATTAGGCATAATTATATGTGATTTAACACACTGAAAGTCATATTTCACTGAAATTTTTGGATTCTATCAGAAGGAATAATTTGAGTTTACTTGCTTCTTTATGGAAAACTGGTTGAATTATCTGTTTATTTTCATTATTATCCTGACTCAGCTAATTTTGATTGATGAAGTTATTTCCATCAAATAGACAAGGATGCTCACCTGAACTTCCGAAAAAACCTGTCCCTCACCCAACAATTAGACAGGGTTACACTATACTCTTTGTTTTGGGGGTTTTTTTTGTTTGTTGGTTTGTTTTGGTTTTTTTTGTTGTTGTTGTTGGGGTGGTTTTTGTGGGTTTTTTTTTTGTTGTTTTTTTTTTTTTAATACCCCAGTACCCCAGCTCCCTATCAGCAGGGCTCTGGATGGAGTCTCTTTCTACCTGGCTGGCCTTAGACATCTTTCTACAGCATCTTTGGTGCTATCTATATAAAACACACTTCACCATGTGCAGCTGGACTGGCTGTCTTCCAAATGGTAGCAATGTTAATTGTTTTACAGAAACTTGCTATGCAGTGGTTATAACGAAGAGTTTCAAGATTAAGTATCGCTGCTTTTTCTCCATTGCGCTAGAAGAGAAGGCCTTTAACAGAGGGCATCTGGCTGGGGAAGGAGGAGTCAGAGCATGCATAATACCATCAATGTTGCTGAAAGTCAAGCTTATTGCTCATGTAGCATACTTTGGCTTGACTGAGTTTTTTAAACATTGTGGGCTTCAAAACTTAATTTGAGTCCTTATTGAATGTGTCTCCAGGGACACATCGCTTGTCCCACCTCTCTGTCTTCTGCAATGAAAATCTTTAGTTCCTCAGGCTTTCATAACCCTGGATGGTAGTTACCCTCCCAAGATCAGGGTAAGGTTTGAACAAATTTCTCTTTCTTCTTTCCAAGCTTCCTCCTATTTTTCCTTCTCCATCCTCTCGGACAACAGCAGATGCCAATCTTTCTACGCAAAGAGGTGTAGAGCCCTATGAGTGCTTGCTCCTCTGTTCTTTGCACTACCCCACTGTTTGCAAACCTTGCTGCTGCTTCCTCCTGAGTCCCTTGGAAATTCCCTCTCTGTTTCAATTTTCCAGACTTAAAACATTTGTTTACTGCATTGTCTTTCTTCTTGGCCCTTCTTAAACCTGCGTCATCCCCTTCTAATTCATTCAAAATGCAGTGGCTAAATGCAACTTCCCAGCCTGCTAATGATCACGGTCATCGGATCATGACTGACTTTCAAGTCACTGCACAAGCTGCTTCTCTCATGTTATAATTCACATAATATACCGCTTAGCCTCACCTTAAGGTTTTGACTATCCTGTTCTTCCTTTATCTCTTTTGTTCTTTCAGTAATGCCACCTTGTTTTCTCATTTAAATCCACCTATCATTGGATTGTATGTGATTTTTATTTTTACTTTTTTTTTAAACCTTATGCTGGTGCCTATCTATGGAAAAAATCTCTGAGTACTATAATCTCCTTCTAACAGATGTATGCTCTTTTCACCTTCAAGTGCTTAGTGTAAAATGGACCTTACAGAACAAAAAGCTTGAGTTATTATATTGTTCAAGCTGTCATCTCAAAAGTGGACTGAAGTAAACAAAAAATAAAAATGGAATCAGCTGGAAGTTAACACCATCCTTGGGGTCTCTGAACGCATCTTGTAAAACCTAAACCAGATACTAAGTAAATAATGGTTTAATCAGTCTTTCTTTTGTTTTGTGTGATACCAAAGAAATGGTTGATGCTTAGGTAGTAGATAAAAAGTATTGGAAAAAGAAAACAATAATATAAAGCTAAGATGTGTTTTGAAAGTTGGATACTAGTCTTTCCTTTGTGTTTTCTTCTGTAATGTTGCAGTTACTTGTTATTTGGGTCATTAAATCAACCTGCACATGCCAGGAGGGGGACCTCATTCTGAAGCTTATGTCTTTTATATTTTTTTTTGAGGGCCATCTCGCTTTGTAGTTGCACTGGATCTTTGCTGATACTACAGATGATTACCTGCTGAGCTCCATTTCTAATCTATAATTCAACAATAGCAACAAAAAAAAAATTTTGCACTTTTGTTTGGGAAAACATGTGGTTGGCTTTTACAGGTTTAGGCCGGTCACCATTGCCAGACCAGCTGGCTACAGCCTTCCCATAAAAAATAAACTGGTCTGTTTCTCTATGAACAAAATGCAGACATGTAGTGTGAGGCTTGTTTGCCAGCCTTTTTAACTCAGCTAAACAGTTCACTTCTATTCTACAATTCGTTTAATTAATGTTCATCTCATTAGTAGGGATCTATCTTAGCCATCTACCATTATACAGTAAATTGCTTTAATGAATTCTGTGATTCTCTCAAAATTCCCAATCAGATGAGAGGCCCTGCTAATGTAATAAGTCAAGAAAGTACAGCTTTGGAGATTCATTAAATTTTATTTCTTATGAATTGTCTCTGGAAAAACTCTGAAAGAAATACTATTCTAAAAAGGGACCATTAGTAGATCTGCTTGTTACAGATGACCAGGAAGTACGAAGTTTAGTTTGGCTTTGAACTTCATTAGCACACTGTTGGGGTTTTTTTGTTGTTGGTGGTTTTGTGTTTTTTTTTTTTTTTTTTTTTTTAATTTTTATTTTATTTTATTTAATATCTTGTAGGAATGAAGATCTACTGCAAAGTATTATGGTCAAATTCCTTTTAAAATAGGCTGTCAGTGTCTGAATTTCTTCTTTGGCTTAACTCAAATGACAGAAGAACAAGGTGCGTTCTAAGAAAAGTCCACACAAAATGTCTCCTAAATTCAGTTGAAATGTGAGCTTACCTGTACTGTGTACTTGAAAGGATTGGACAATGTGACAAAAAAAGAACGCAGGATTGATAATTTTCCACTTAATTATTTTTCCTGACCTTTTCCCTCTTCCCCTTCTAACTAACACTCCTCCAGTTGAGTTAGTATTCAACTTAATCAGAAAATCATGTGGAAAGGAATTAGAGCACTAATTAAAATAGAATAGAATATTTCAGTTGGAAGGGATCTAGAATGATCATTCTGTCCAACTGCCTGACCATTTGAGGGTTGACCAAAAGTTAAAGCAAATTATTAAGGGCATTGTCCAAATGCCACTGACAGGCTTGTGGCATCAACCACCTCTCTAGGAAGCCTGTTCTAGTGTTGACCACCCTCTTAGCAAAGAAATGCTTCATAATGTCACGTCTAAACCTCCCCTGGCACAGCTTTGAACCATTCCCACATGTCCTATCAGAGGATACCAGGGAGAAGACATCAGCACCTCCCTCTCCACATTTCCTCCTCATGGGGATGGAAGCTGTTGAGCTGTTTGAGAATAAAAGCAGAATAAAGAAAATTATTAATATAATCTTTCTTCATTCGGTGTTACAGGGAATGAAAGAAATGCTTGAATTAAAGGCAGCTGTTCTACTTTTTCACTTATTTTCCTTTATGGTCTTTACAGAAATGGCAGGCTTATGCTCCTAACCTCTATGGGAGTGGAGGTTAGGGCTGATGCTGCACTACATGAGTAACAACTGTGACATAAAATGCACTATCTGATTGTCAGCCACTGCTTTAGCCACAACCTCCACCTGGCTGAGACCTCTAAATCTTAGAGGTGTCTTCTGCTACATAGAGTGAGCTGTTACAAGTCTCTGCCCAATTTTCTGTGCCTAGAAAAGTGTCTTTTTGGGTTTTTTTTTTTGTTTTTTTTACATTATATAGTTTGTCCAGTTTATGCTGCCCCCCAACTCTGCTGTCAATTACTGCTATGCTCAGTTACATGCAGTTTAATTGTCAGACAACTTGAGAACACCCTTTTGTTTACAGGCTTAAGTGTCTAGATACTTCTTATTATGTCTTATTGTCTAGATACTTTTGAATATGGAAATATCCTGCAGTCATATTCAACCAGCAGAAGTTTATAAGTCTTTACATCGATAGTTATAAAGATACTGAAACAAATATAGTATGCTTTACATTAATATGCACAAAACAACATGGTGCCCCTTCCCTGAGGGAAGAGTGCCCAGCTCACAAGCTTCTACAATGATCGCTACGTAGTGCCGTTTGGAACTGTAGCAACTGAGTTAATAAAGTATTTTTATGCTGCCAGCAAACCGGCGGTTCTACTTTTCCTCTTCTTCCTTTTCGTCCCTGTGTCCTCCTCAAAGACTGGAAGCCCACTCATTCTCTGGAAAGCGACTGTGTAAAAGTAACATCATCCAGCTCAAAATACTGGCTTTCTGTGCGTGTGCAGAGACACACAGCTGCTACGCTGTACAAAACAAAGTCTTCAGTGCTTTTCTGCTCTTGTCAGCGCCGCAGAGCTAATACAGAGGCAGAGTGAAATAGGAGGGTGCTCTTGTGCGGCATCAATAAAAATGTTTATTTGGCCACAGCGTAGTTACTAGCGCACAGCTCTGGGAACTGCGAGCGTTGCCCAGGTGTTGGCGCAGGCAGCCCTCGCGAATGAGGTGTGTGATGGAAAAGAAACCGCTCTTTGACTCCCAGCTCCCAGGCTGCCTTTCTAGGGCTTGGGAACGTTTAGGCGGCACCTCACCGAGAAGAGAAAAGCATGGGGTCTCCTCTGTCCCTCTTTCAAAGCCGAAGTATAGTTAGTTTACCAGGAAAAAGAGGAAATGTTTTACAGACAAATTCTCCATAAGCACAGCTCTGTTTTCCTACCGGAGTCAAGGATAGATGAGTCTGCATGGATTACATGTATGTTTTTTAGACACCAGGTTTCTTGTGTAGGGAAGTACAGGGGTAAGTCAAACAATTAGACTTTTTTCCTGTCCTCTCCCTCTCTCCCTAGTAACTCTCCTTTTCTTTAAGCTCTTTGATAGTCCCCATTCATGGGGCAGTAGAATGATGTTCCAATAATTTCCCTTCAGCAGCAGGAGACACACTGCTGTATATTATGCCCTTTAGCTAAAAGAAAAATTGATTCTGTCATGTATACATTTATATCTCATCTATTATTTTTTTTAAAGGAAATTTTTAACTCTTCTAAAGCTGATGTAAGAAATAATAAACTACTGACATACATGACATGATTCTCCCATCTTGGGAAGACTGTCCATCTTGAGAAACAAGAAATTCAAAAGCAAAGCTAGACCATGATTGGAGGTCTAGGTAGTTTGGGTTGGGTTTTTTTTTCCTTTTTTTTTTCCCCCTTTTTTTCCTTTTTTTTTTTTTTTTTTTTTCTTTCCAAGCAAGCTCAGTTACATTTGTGGAGTAGGTTTTTCTTAAAAAAAAAAAAAAAAAAAAAAAAACAAAAAAATCCCCAAACTTGGAGAACTGAAGGCAACATATGTCAAGTGCTTAGAGTCTCTTACTTTCCGAATCCTGAAATTTGAAAAAAACATTTCTTCATAAACAGCCAAATTTTAATCCACGAGATATTAAAAGGTCTATTATCTTGAGAGAGCTGTGTGTTCCCTCTAGGAGCAGGAGAGCCTTTTGGTTAATTCACTGGGCTAATCAGGCCATCTGGCTTCTGTTCCTGGACTGTCCTGTGTGATGTTGGCCATCTCAATTAAAGTCTGTTTCCTCAGCTTTCAATGTGAAAATAAAAAATATAAAAGACAATGCTTGGTGCACATACAGTTTGTAGCACTGAACATCCCCTAAGTTCTGTAGAAAAACAAATGCAGGGTGTATTACAGTGTTCCCATCCCAGAAAGTGGTCCAAAGACTTGTATTAAAGGTTTTCCGTATAAAAGTGCATTTCAAGTCAAAGCAATCATTATTGATGGGATGTTGGGCATTGACCAACTTCCCACATAAAAAAGGAAACAAAAGTAAATAAAATACTCAGAATGAAAAATTTCTCACTTTCTTCAATTACATTATGAAATATATAAAAATCAAATACTTTGAGCCAAGAAACACTGCATTTTTTTTTTTTTTTTGCAAATGAAACTGAATACTTATTAGGTGTCATGACTTTTAGCTCAGGTTTAATTTGAGATAAATTTAAAAATCCATTTTGAGGAGGTAAAAAAGATGGTCTCTGATCAAGCGCCCTGTTCTATAACTTTTTTTCAAAACTGTTTTTCTCATGCTGACTTCGTCAGCGTAAAAGACCTGTAGCTCTGTATTTACAAAGGTTGTTTTCCTGAGACTATTTGCTGTTCTTGAGCCCTGTTCCTGATTGAAAACCACTGTTAAAGATTGTTACTACCAGATCAGGAATTTTGATATTCCTGTTTTGTTGTTTTTCTTAGGCGTAGATATCAATGATCCTGCTTTTTGTTATATGAAGGCAATGGGGTCATTATCAGTTCCCTCTGACTTAAAAACTTTATTTCTAAGCATTCTGCAGTTAATTCCCCAGTCATTATCTTAACTGAAAACTGAGTCAAACATATATGGTTTTTTTTGGTCTATATTTGTATTGCATGTAATGTAAAGAGCATTTGCAATTCTTTTCTGTTCTGTTAGAGAAACAAACTACTGGAGACTGAGATTGAGAAAAGGAATTTGGAAACTATGAAGCAAAAGTGATCAGAATAGGGAAATTATTACTACTTAACTACTTTTCAGAAAAACTCTTTGGGTGGCAAACATAACCAAACTCAGAAAATTTGGAGTTGTGAGCAGCGTCAGGGTTCAGTAATAACTTGTGAGTTGGATGTCTCATGGTCAGTTTCCCGGTAGTCTAGATGAATTGCATTTCCTGTGATTCCACACAGCCTTGTGTCATATTGAAGAAAAATCTGAAATCATGGGAGCTCCTGCTCGTTGCCCGCTATGGGAAGTTATAGTCTGGGTAACATCCAGTCCAGTCTGTCTGAGCAACGTCAAGCAGACACACCTTTTGCAAAATCAAGATTTGCTTAAGAAGGGGGGGGGGGGGGGGAAGAAACACTCCCCCAAAGTCTATAAACACATTTTCATTAACCGTTTTTTCAATGGTAAATATTCATCCTCTACAGTAAGGAATAGATGGACAAACATGTAGGGAAAGGACTTAGAATATTTCTGTATGTGACTAAATGGACAAACATGTGTTTTCTTAAACTGAAACTCTTTGTTGTAACAACAGAGGATATGGTGTTACTGGGAGAGGAAGCTTACCCAATACAGAGGCAGACCCTTATTCCAGAATGGGTTCTATCCTCCTAACTTATACCAGGCCCATGTGTCCCCCTGACTGAAGATCCCCACTTGTATAGTAGTCTTTTTCTTTTCTTTTCTTTTTTTTTTTTTTTTATAGTAGCACTTCATGTTATCTATGAAGCAAAGTGAGCCAAAATTTTTTAAGAACATATGTTTGATTATTTTATTTTATCTTAGTACGTTAAACTTTAAAAAAATGTTTTAAAATTAATTCATTGTGGAACCCTGGGGGTAAGAACCACATGTCACAGGTAACCAAATTAGAAGTCCATGGGTTATGAGATCACAATCCCCTAGAGAAATATTTAGCGGTATGTTTACTTAATATCAAACAGCATGTGAAGTTTATTTATTAATATGCCTGCAGGTTTCTCTCTAATCCCACTTCTCAAAGATGCTCACACGTAGATAGAAAAGCCAGGAGGGGGTGAATTGCCCTGGTACTATTTCCATCTAATAGAATAATGTGTCTGTTAAAGAAAAAAGTTAGGGTACAGTACGTACCCTACTGACCTTGACAAAATATCAAGTTCTGTTTTACACAGAAGCCTGTTGTGTGCTGTTTACAGAAAGCAGAAAAGCGCATGCACAGCAACTTCCTCTTAGGGTTATGAATCTTTAAGTAAGAAGAAAATTTATTTTTTACCATAGTCAGAAGAGCAATTGCTTTCAGCTAAGCAACGAGAGAGAGATTCACCCCTCCTTCCTCACACCGTGCTGCAGCAATTGAGCTTGGTGGAAGGAATCCTGCAGGAGGGAGACCTTCCCCCTTCCCCACCGTTAACAGCGGCGACCTTCGCTCGCCGCTTGTGTCCCAGCCAAGGCCGGCAAACGGAGGACCTGGCTTGGCTCGCCTTGTGCCGAGGGGCCAGGCACTGCTGCCGGCCCCCCTCTCCCTGCTGGCGGTCACCCCCAGCCCCGATGGACTGGGAAGGTCTGTTCCGCACAGGCCTTGGGAGGCGCGGACGTATGTCCGTCTGTGTTGGGCTTGGCTTTGCTGCCCGGGACTGCTGATGTATTTTGGAGGCAGCGTTACCAACAGGCAGAGCGCTGCCCTGCAGTTTGGGGGATCTTGGTTGTAGTCCCAGACCTGCCGCTAACCCACCGATTTTTGAACTGATTTTTATAGGTGTCTGCAGCACAGGAATACTGACGCTTACCTCCTTAATGAAGCATTTTGAGATTTACTGACAAAAAGTTTTATGTAAGAGCAAGAAGTATTAGGTAGTTGATTACATTGCTGAAGCGCTATGAAGGTTCAGTTCTTTGTGTTTGCCAGGGTAGCTTCAGCCATCTTGATCATTTAGTGTCCTATTAACACACTAGATAAAACATTAGATCAAAGTGCTGTTAAAAAAAAAAAAAAAAAAAGAATCAACACTATCCCTTCTCTCTTGTTCAACCGGTGCTGCAGATCACTACCTTAAATGTTAATAGGTAACTGCCTGGATTTCCTCTGAGTTTATTATGAGCTCGATAGTTATAAACCTGAAGATTAAAGGCAAGAGAGGTATTTTTATATTCTTGTTAAAATGTCAAAGCTTCAGAAAGTTTTAGGAAATGCTGAGCCCTTTCTGCCTTCTGTGTCAGGGGCTATTACTAGAGTAGGTGCCGAGACAATCTGGACACCTGCAATCTCCAGACAGATTCCATCAAGCTCCTATCTGTTAGAAGCTGCAGTGCTTGCATTTGGATTCAATATCTAACAATAATGTGGTATTCTATAAACATTAGTGGGCCTGATTTTGCACTGGTCAGCAGAGGTAAAAAATAGGTACTTTTGGAAAACAAATAAAAAAGGAATTGGAACTGTCTCAATAAATAGTGCAAATTGTAAATTTCCCAAAGATGCAGTCTTTTGCTCAGGCGTAAGAAAATAAAGCTGGCAATTACAATATTGAGGAATTGCACAAGCTACTTCTGCAGTTAAGGCCTAATATTTACTTGGCAATACCTTTATATTATTATATATAGCATTATGTCCTTTTAATAGATAGAGTTGTAATTTCTCCTTCTGTTGCGTCGGAAAAAAATTACCCACTATCTCTGTATATGGAGTAAACCCAAGATTTTTCTGACTCTTTATATCAGTGATGATCTTAATGCTTCTTTTTGATAATGCTTTAAAGGAATAAGTGGAATATTCATGTTAGAAGAAGTATAGAAACTTGGTTGAAAGCTGGCAAGCAATCTTCACAAGTGTCTTTCACAAGCTTTTTTCGTATGACCTTGATATGGCATGACCTTTTGGTGTGACCTCCCTATTTTCTCAGAGTCGAGCTCCCCAAACCACAAAATGAGAATGGGAATTGTTTACCCACAAAACGTTGAAGTTCTGAAACATGATTTCAAGGAATACAGTAACTTGTGCCTCTGAAACACCCCGTTGATGAAAAATATCATAGTCCTATGGCTAAACAACTGTTCCAGTGTGATTTTTAGCAGAGAAGCTCAGTGAATATTGATGTTTAACATATTCCACATTACCCCTACTCTGGAACTTGGCATCAAGCAGTATTGTTTTTCATCCAAAAAGAGCTTGTAAGTGATGACAAATATATATTTTTTTGAGATGGATATTGAGAAACAGACAGATATAGTCACGTTTAGGTATTTTAAGAGGTGACCTGCTCTTCAGAGGACTCAGGCACCTTATTTTCTTTGGAAGCCTGTGGCTGCTGACTGCATTTTGAATATTCACATGCAGTAAGAGCCAATGCACCTTAATTTGAAGTACGATTTGGTCAAATGTAATTGTAGAGTAAAACGTGGTTAAATTACCAGCTATAACATAGCTATTATAGTGTAAAAAGTTGCAGACTACATGTATAAGGGAAGCAGTTGTAAGGGCTTCCCTCTTGTTCACAATGTGGGCAGGTCATCTTGTCACACAAATGTGGTTTAATTTTCATGCGTTTGTTATTGCCTTTATAGTGTGCCTACCCACTATATGGATTACAATTTTTAAAAAATGTTTATTTGTAATTTGTGGTTCTTTGAGTTTTGACAAGTTTGCAGGGGTTTGCAAATCTATCTTGCAATGATTATTGCAGTGAAAGCTGACCAAGACTAACTATGGTCAGTTTACCTTGCGCAGCTGTCATTACGAGGCAAAGTCTGGTTTTCAGTAAAAAGAAGCATTTATGAAGTAAGGGAAAGGGCATGCAGCATCTACATAGATCTGCTTCACAAGTAAATGGAATGTCTCTCAAGTTTTCCTCTTCCTTCACTAAAGCACAACCCAACTGGTTCTGACCTTTTTGGTGAATATTTTGTAAAAGAACATGGAGTTGTGTACTTTACTTTCACCTGGTTCGTATCCACCCCAATGAAAAAGTGGGCTACTTGCCAGACGCTTTTCCTGCTGTCTTATCAGAGGTGGAACTACAGGCAGTTTTGGGTTGAGGATATGGGCTAGGATGATATTAAGTTAGGTGGCTTCTGAGCAGACATGTCATAAACAGACAGCAAGCGCAATGCAGAAGACCGATTGACCATCGTGTTTCAATTGCTGGTGTGGCTGCGTATTTAATCTATCAGTTGCTTTAAATTTGCACAGAAGATGGAACTAAGAGCTGCACCTCAGACTGCCAGCTGCATTATATCAGCATCTAAGGAGTTAGCGAGAAAACCTATTATTCACAATAAGCTAAATTTCTAATGAAGACAAAAGGCAGAGTCTTAAGCAGAAACAATTTAGAAAAATTTTTTTGCGAAGGGGATAGGAAAGCTGCTTTTATCTTTTGTTTATAGATTACCTAGACCATCTTGAGCATGTCAAGTGTAATCTACAGTAGATGCTTTTCTTTCAGAAAAATACCTTAAAAATCTCAAAACTGTATTTGAGCTTGTACATGTAATCAGCCTTAGGCTGCAAATAGAATCTGTCTCAAGGAACTTTCAGCACAATTTCCATCTGTCAGGCACAAGCATTAAGGCCCCTTAGATCATCTGGAATTTCCTTTTCCATGGAAAATTTCAGCATTTCTACAATAGTACAAGAATTTTACATTTTTTTACTTCTTTAGACTGGAAATTATAAAATAGATACTGATCTGGGAATGCTGGTTTGGTGGTTTTTTTGTGGTGTTTTTTTTTTTTGTTTGTTTGGGGTTTTTTTGTTTGACAATTTTATTAAGGCACTTAGTTATCCCCAGCATTAGAATACTTTCATTTTTTTACCCACTCAAATCCATTTACTTTGATGAAGCTCTACATTGAGTAGTATTTTTCCATTATAGTGCACACTCACAAGGAGATCTGGAGTTCAGCAGTCTAATCTCCCTTTGTAATCCATATGAATTTATTCTCCCCAAATATACCCGAATCACGTAATTCCTATGATAAACCAATCATCTCTTTCTTGCTAGGCAATCTATGTTGCACAAAGACATAGATGAAGATGGAGAGCATCGGGAAGGTCAGTCTCCAGTATTAGTTCAAGAGTGGTCCACACACAGATTTCTTATTCTCCCTGCAATGTTTCTGTGGTACAATTTTTCTCAGACATTTTGATGATTTAGTTAGCAGCAAATGGACATCAGTTCTCTCCCCTTAAATGAGTGTATGGTTTACCTTGAATGAATTGTTCTCCGGATAAAAGAATACAGTAGAGCAACATACAAATAATAGGTTAATAAAAGTCAAGTTTTTTATTTTCTTTAATGGCTTGCAGCAACTATTATAGACTATATACTAATACACTACTTCAGTAGTGAAAGATCTTTAATAGTCCAAAAATACCACATTGACTTCACAGTGACTGTGTGGGGAGTAGGCATTTCTTTCTGGATGAGATGTTATAGTGAATTAATATTTCTAAGCAGCAGCAATACATAGCACGATAAAAGGCATTACACTCTAAATAAAGAGAGATGGAGAGTATCATCATTAGTCTGGAATGCACAAATTATCATGGCATCCCATAACTACTAGTGTATGGAAACTTTACTCATCTGGTCTTTGTAAGAGTCTGCTTTTTTAAAAAAAATCCAAACAACAAAACAAAACACCACAAGCTTTGCAAGCAACAGCAATATCTTTTCTTGAACTGAGTGACAAAGTTGGAGGAAATTATATCGAACTAGAAAAAATATTTTCCCAACAAATCTGTTTATAAATTGATCAATTCTTTCTACAAAGCTTATCCTAGATATGACAGCACTACTACTGTTTTAAACTGTATCACTCTAAAACATGCCCTGCCAAATGTGTTGCCAGATTCCAAATATTTGATGTTTGGTTAAAAAAGAAGTCTGTTATAAGTAAAGTTATTTCCAAATCAGGGAGCTTTAGCAATGATTTGTGTTACATTTCACATACTTTCAGCCTTCATGTTACAAAACCCCCACGTTGTTCTACAAAAACTACTGAGAAGTGCATGGCAAATTGCTGGGGTTTTTGAATTAGCTGGTGAATAAGCAAAATTTCAAAAAATGATATTTTGTTTAATAACAAATGCTTTGTAAGTTTATTTGCCAAGTGTAGTTAAGCTGTAATTATTTGTGATAAAACGTTATGCAAGACTTAACGTTCCTCAGTGTAGTTTGCGCAATTCAGAAGCAAGATAGTGGAATTACCTTCTACAGTTCTCAGCTGTAGCTGCACGCATTTATTCTATGCCTGCTTTAGTCTTTAAGGTCTTGGTGACTACAGCACTCTGCTGTTAAATTATGACTTTCAAATGGAAACTGAGTCTGTTGTATTTGAAAGAAGGCAAGGTTTACAAATGTTATTGTACACAAAGTAATTACTCTGATGATAATTTTGAATAACTGCAACATAAGAAATACATGTTAGTGCATCGTGTAATTCTGGATAGTTTAGCTGAAGTCAATAATCACAACTTCAGAGGTGAATATTGTCCTGATTTGCAGCATAAATAAGGCCTGCTAGGAAGCTTTCATGTCTACCCATTTTCCAAATATTTCTGCTTGGTGGAATAAAGACGAGAGGTTTGGGTGTCTAAAAGCAAATGTCTAATGGTATTTTAGGTGCTACAGGCCATGAATGACACCTACATACAGATGGCATATGACCTAGCACAAACTGGAGACCTGTGTACTTCCACATTGGCAGCTGGGGGGTTTGTAAGGTAGCTTAGGGTGACTAAAATGATGCTAAAATGAGGTCTGGGTAGTTGAGTCCAACCCCAAGGTTCTGACTGTGTTTATCAGACCAGGCATCTTAAAGGTGGGGTCTTGAGATCCAGACCTTTTCAATGACATATCTGCTTGCCTGCACACCAAGTGTTTGGAAAAAAGGTACAACTTAGTTTCAAAATAGATGTATAGATGCCTTTTTTATATGCTTATTCTAACTCTTTCAATACCTGCTATCATATTAATTTACAATTTCATCTGAAGGAGGCTGATTTATGACTTTTTTAATTTTCTTTTTTTTTCCACCTTTGATTAGCAACAAAGGGTTTATGCTCCTGGGTTGGACACAAACCCTTCATCCCAAGGAGGCTTTTCTTTCAGGAAGCACAGCATCCATTCTGTGCCTTGATTATCCTTGTGTTATCCCAGTAGAAAGGGAAACTTATTCAGCCCTCACCTTTGAAATGTAGTTAAGGCAAGATAAGTAATATGGCTTGCCAAAGTCTGTATGTGTAATGGATTGTAACCAAGGTCCCCTGACACTGAATTTGTGGCTTAACCACAAGACCATTGTCTTCTATTAAAGAAATGTTAACCTCAGAGAAGTGAAGGAGTCTATAAGCTTTATTATCTTTCAAAGGCTGGCTTAATGAGCTGTGGTGTCTGATTTTCAGTAAAGAGAAAAGCACCATGGAGGAGCCTGCAAAGCAGAAAGAGACATGTTAAACACTGCTTTCCTTTCGTTTCTTATTAGTGGGTAGAAATGGTTTGATGAGGTGCTAATTTGAGGGAGAGTATTTCCTCAAGTTTTTTCATATCTCTCTCCATCCTGTATCCATCTTGCTGACCACTGGGCAATCAATATTCTTATAATAAGTACCAGAAGTCTAGAATACTAAAATAAAATAAAAGATCTGTAAGGATAAGGAAAATGTCCTTACGATTGGAGCTGATTGTTATCCATCATTAGTATCAGCACCTTCCTTACAGGCACTGAACTACTTATGGTCTAGGGTTTGATGACTGCTCTCTTCAGCCCTCTTAGTTTCACCAACTTGAGCAGAGCTGTTCTACTTCAGAAGCCAGAGGAGTCCATGAGGAGACACAAGTGACTGAGAGTTGGCACAGTTTACTCACTATTAAGAAAACATATTTTAAGATTCATCAAATATAGTGTTACCTAAAATGGGCTTGCCCTCTAGTGTCAGGAAACCCGAAAGATGATCTCATTTTTATTGTTTTTGTCTCTCAAGAAAGATTCTTTCCTATTTCAAGTGGTGGAGCTCCTGCTTTGCAATCTTGACTTGCCAGGTCAAACCTAAGCAGAGCCGACACTTCAGAGGGGGTGACTCCTCAGACATCAGCTAGCAAGTACCATCTCTCTGCCAGTGAAGTTTCAGGGACTTACCATTTAACCAGACTGGTGTTTACTGTTATTTTCAAATATCTCTTAAAAAAAAAAAAAATAAAATATAAAAAAAATGAAGTGATAAAGAACACCAGAACAGGAATCTGTTTCATGTTTGTGTGATTAGAAGCCAGTTGGTCTGAGGTTTAAATCCCCTGTGTAGGAAAGGTGCCCATGCTAAGACTGGCAATAAATAAGATGGAGGACTTCAGGGGGCATCGATGCATAGTAGGCATGCTATAAAAATATAAGACTATAATGATATTACAGTGTTTGACTCAACAAGCTGTAAACAGGCTCCCTGACTTCAAACCACTCCCCCTACTCTGGAAAGAGCCCAAATCCAAAACTGTCAGAGTTGATGAGAGAAGGAATCAAACCAAAAAGAATAGGTCTACTCTAACTGAAGAAACACAAGATGCTTTCCAGTTGATTTTGTGGCACAGGATGAACGAGAACCCTGGCAGATAGTACCTCCTGTGTTCTGCAGTACTGCAGAGCAGGTGGGAATAGGACAAGCAGGAGAAAGCAGGTTCTTGGCTTCGTGGGCTGGAGGTAGGGATGATCATCTGAAGGCCAGGGCCAGCAGGTCTACATGACCCTGAAACCATGCAAGAGACCGCAGAAAACATGGCTGAAGACCTAACCTTGTGAAAAAAGATTTGGGTCTCATCCTTGACTTCTGTGAATTTGTCTTTGTAGACTATACTTTTACTCAGCATGAGAGCACCGGCTGGACTGAGCTTTGGCTCTGTGCAGGCTTCTGAGTGTAGGAAAAGGTGTTGCAGCAAGTGATAGAAGAAGGTAGCCAAAAATGAGGGTCCTAAGGTGACACAATTAATGAGCTGCTGTTTTCTGCAGGCTTCCAACAAAAGGAATGAGAGAGGAGGTGTAGGAGAGCAATTCCAGTAAGGAATGATTTGCACTTTCTGTACTATCGTTGTTAGTTTGTCTCCACTGGGCCTCTCTATGTCCAGCTTACCAGTTAGCTGCTACTCCTGCCCTTGCCTTTATGGTACTTTCTGCCCGTCAGGTACTGTATGTGAGGTTCTTCAGAAAGGCTGTGAGCAGTGGCTGATGACAAATTCCCAACACCTGGGTAGCCATGAAACCACAAGACGGTTATTAAGAATGTTGGACAGTATATGTGTGATTAATAGTATATTTGCCAAAATGGCTGGGAACATCATTGTAGGGGAGGAGATGAATGCTGCAAATCTATTGGCAAATTTGAATGGAAGCTGACAAACTGAGACGTGAAATTTGGGAGAAGAAATAGGAAGATTTGAAAACATTTCAATTCTTGTGATGCAAAGTCTCGTTTCAGAAAGGATGTACTTTTTCATTTCAAAAAAGAATCTTCTCATTTCAAATTGGCACTTAAAAAGTTATCTTCAAGTGAAAGACGGAAAACTTTCACAAACCAAATAAAAAAAAAATTGAAACCGTATAATAGCTTACAACCAAATGTTTCAGGTTGAACGAAGTGATGCAGAAGACCAGTGTTTCACAGAAGTTGCATAAATAAGGGAGATGAGTTCACATTTTGGTGTGCTTCATTCTGCCTCGATATAATGCACTGTTAGAATAACGATGATTGGTGGAGCCAGGAGGGGTTATGGTAAGGAAGGTCACAAGGAAATGATGTTTCATACTCTGTAAGGTAGACAAAGATCTGACCCAAACCCCTGGATTCCAGCTCTTCCCTTTTCATCCTTCCTTCTCCTTTTCCTCTTCCTTATCTGTCTTCCTCCTTTCTGCAAGTCTCCCAGTGTTTCAAGGCTTCAATATCCAGTTTTTGTTTAGTCTGTTTTAGCCACATGTTTTGAAATTTGACAGTTAATTGAGAATGAGGAAAAACATACGTTATATTCATAAGCATGGTTGGCCAGAAAAAGGATTTATGTTTGATAAGAAACTAATACATTTCAGATTTTTAACAAAGAAATATGATCAAGTCCTTTCATGAAAAAAAGTTCTCAAAAATGTGAAGATGTAGTCTGTAATCTAATTTGGATACTTTCTGGTATGTTCATTTTGCTCATGGCAAAACATTGCCATACAATGTACAACATACAAATACATGTAACTCATAGAATCTCATTAAATATCTGTTGTTGCATCAATGTGTTTGGCATAATGTGGAATTCTCAAATAATCAAAATTATGATATCTAAACAAAGTATTTTTATCTCTCTGAAATTAATCACCTCAGTGTTGAAAGGATCAGTATGGGCTTCTCTAGTTTTTAAAAAAAACCAAACCCAAACAATATCCTAACTTGGCACTTTCCTAGAATTTTTTTTTTTAAATGAAATTACATTTTTTCCTTGGAAAATGGTTCTGTCAAAGAAATTTTTTTAGATCAGTTCTGCTTATAGGCTTATCATTGACTAGACTGAGGTCTGTGAAGGGGAAAGAACAGCAGGAGGCCTGGTTCATTTGCGTCAAGCTTGTGTTACAAGATGTCCATGATGCCTGTTTGTTTGCCTAAGATGTGAATGCTGTCCCCCGCCTCTACACAGTCAGTCTGAAATGTCTAGTCCAATAAATTAAAACAAAACAGCAAGCTGAATCTGAACCAAGTTTTTTCTACCCATATTATCCATTCTCTCCACTCCTGTAATAGTAATAAGCACTATTACCATGCAAGTTTTCTATTAAATTAAGAGATTCATTTAAAACTACTTATTTTCTCTGTGTCTACATGAACTTGCTCTAAGTGGCTTAGTATTTAATGTAGGGACATCTTCCCTCTCAAGTCATTGTCTTAGAAATGCATATTTCTAATTCCTTTTCTTTTTATTTATCATCTTGCTACATTTTTTTAATCTGTCCATGTTTGTTTATTTTTTATTTGACATTCAGTGAATTTGCTCTAGCTCTGTCTTTTTAGTACTGGCTGATGTTTTATAACGTATTGATTCCCAATATTTTAAACTGACCCACTGTTGATATGAGGATCACACCGGGAAGTAAGATGTTTACATCTCACTATGAATAGCAGATAAACGAAATAATAAAGGTTGTCAAAAGCTGAGAAATAAAGTACATGGGGTTCTTGTTTGCTTTCAAGGATATATGGCTGTGCAGCTCAGAGCTAGCAAACTTCAAAATTCAAGGCAAGTAGTTACGGACTCCATTTTTCTCTTTAATTCTACTATTAATTTTTTTGGATAAAAAAAATAATGCCCATCTCCAGGACTATAATTTACCCACAATGTTGCATGAAAATAGTGACTTCACCAGCGATTTTCTTCTATAGTTTTCCAGGTAGTTCCTTTATAAATAATCCCTGTTCTAATGAGCATATAAATGGAGCAAACTTAACTTTCTTTCTTTGTTGTATTTGATCCTGTTGAGTAATTAGAGACTTAGAATATGCAGAGATATTGACACAGATTTTTACTGGTTTCACTTACAACTTTCTCCTATAAAAAAAGCTTTTTTTTTTTTTTTTTTTTAAACCCTCTCCTTTTAAATTGCAACCATTTCCTGTTGAGCTTAATTCCTTCTGGTATTTACTGCAGTAACATTAATCATGATGAATTCATTTGGTATTTAATTTTGATGTAATTTCAGTATATACTATTTCTGAAATAAAATACTTCTTTTGCAGACAGTGAAAAATTATTTACTGATTATAGCACAACTGTGTGTGTGTGTGTAGATATAGATATATTGTATACATTAACAGTGACATGTAATTTAAATCTGCACATTTTGCATTATTCAGTAGTTGGATGCCAGCTGCTTTTCTTTTGTACTTTGTGATTAATTTCATTGTCGGTAGATTTTATGTTTCTGAAGAGTCTTTCACAGAACCTACACAGTATTCAATGAAGAGAATATGAATACCCAGTTGTCAGTGGTGTTTTAGCCTGATCTACAGCACTAAAGTTCAATGGTCAGAGTTATAGGATAATGAGGGAGGAAGAAAAAAAAAATGAACTGTGGCATTATTTTCAAAGAATACTTGATTGACTTTTATCACATAACTAAAAAGAATTAATCCTCCCCATCACCCTTTTTTAATTTCCACTGCAATAGTTTGCCTACTTAATGGAAACAAATGCAAGGTAGGGGAGTGCTTTGTCTGAATTTGCATGTGTGTTTTTCCATGCAACGGGAGAGGCATCTTCAACTCTGAAAAGCACGTAGCTGCTGTGTGCTTTTAAAGAGTTTAAATGCTGGAGTTTTCAAGCCTGTTTTATCGGTTGCATTCTTGCTTGCTTGATCAGGACAGTTTGAAACAAGAGCATGTGGAAACAAAAAGCAAGAAGTAGTAAGCATGAAAAAAAATCGCAGCTCTCAACCACTACCAGCAATTATGAGTTCTAAAGTTCTGTCTTTTGTGTTTGTTTTTAAAAGCAATTCAGTAAACTACAAAATTGTGGAGCACTCTAGTCAGGAAGTTGCAGGTAGAATTTATACTACATTTCTCAAAAGACGTAAATTCCCCTTTTTTGTAAAGCATTAAGTCCCTCCCTTAATTAAGCCTTCTGGGGTTTAAATGTGTTGATCTCATTTTAAACTGAGCTCAGCACAATTAGACACACTGAGAAGATAGCAGATAATCAGCACATACAAAAACATTTCAGACATAAATGCTTCATCCTGCCAGGCCCCAAATTACTATTTCAGTTTGGTTGTGGGTTGGTTGTTTTTTTGTGTTTTTTTGGTTTTGTGTTTTTTTGTTTTTTTTTTTTTTTTTTTTTTTTTTTTTTTTTAATCCAGGGGGAGGCAGCGGCTGGGGGGGAGAGAGAGAGAAAGAAAAAAAAAATTGATTATTTTCAGCTCGTCATACATCTCATTTGTAGTGGGTCAGACCTTCCCCATTCACAATTACCACTAGTTAATCTTATCAGAGGAAAATTCAATTACATTTATCAAGGTTATTCCATACACTCAAGTTATTGCCTTGGAAAAATCGGGTTTTAGTGTTAAGAATGTTGGCATTGTGTATGTGTATGGGGTTTGGCTTCTCCCCCCCCCCCCCCCCCTCTTTAAAAAATAAATAATTAAATCCTGCTTTTACACTGACGTTACTAATATATAGTTATAATAAAGTAATATTTGACAGCTTTGTAAAAGGGATCATTAATACATAGATTATGGAAGTTTAGGAGGGAGGCTCATAACTGTTAATAGACTTCAATTCTCAGCCTACACTGACATTTTAAAAAATCTAGTTTCAAATTTGATAACAGATTACCAGCTAGGCTGGGAGCCAGCCACCTGATTAAGGCAATTTAAATGCTTGCAAAGTGGTGAGATTAAAATCAAATAAGTGCCGATTTTTTCCCTGCTTCACTTATCTTTCCCTGGATTCGTTCCTTAACTACCAGGTGGCAGAGGACTCTGGGTAATTTTCCTCTGCGCCAATTACCCCAGGATGGTTTTTAGGGTGAAGCAGAATAATTACTGCACTATCAATCCAAAATGGGCTGCTTAATGTGTTTAAGAGAGATTTTGAGCCTTAGCAGGGAGGCTGCCTGAAGCGTGCTATGCTTGTGGTGCCAAAGCCCGCTCGGCCTGCTCGGGTAGTTAACTGTTCGCGGAGAAGGCAGCACACACCCAAGGTGAAAGAAAACAAGGAAAACTCCTGGGAAGCTGTGGGAAAGTTAATGAGCTGCTTCCAACGCGTGGCAGGCTGCAGTTGCAGGTGGCTGACAAAGCTAGGCAGGTTAAGAAAATAATATTTATCATCCAGCTGCCAGGACCATCTTTATCAAAAGTCTTTCTAAAACCCATACAACATGCAGGAAAAATGGGTTTGAAACAACAACAAACAGCAACAAAAAGGGTGCAGGGGCGGGGGGAGAAAACGGGGAGAAGCACGCAGGCAATGAAGCAGCAGCATATCCTTGATGGGTCATTTGCAAAGCTTTGTGGAGAAGCTGATCTGATACCAGGAAACATTGATTTTAAATTTTTTTTTGTTGTTGTTTTCTATTTTTTTTCTCCCCCCTATGTAGGGGGAAGGATGGGCTTGTGATTACAATGAGGAAGGGGCGAGCTGGGGCTGGCGTGGGCTCTGCCACGGGGGTCCCGTGTGCCTGGTTAGCACTGGTAAAGGTAAAGGTCTGCCGAGGGAGGGACGCCCAGCTGAAGCCTGGGTCCCGCTCGCTTCCACGCAGCTACGTCCGCCCGTCGGTTTTAATTGGTGCTGCGCTCTAAAATGAGGTGCTGTCCAGATGCTCCCCTGTTGACGCTCTCTAGATGGGAGCCAGCTACCCTCCCCCTAATCCTGGGACTGTTAGCGAAAAATTTGGCAGTAATTCCCCCGCTTTACAGCTTTCTCCCTGCATAACACGGAGAAAGTAACACTTGGCTAAGCCACAGTGTAAGAAATAACTCATTAATTATTGGTTCATTAAAACATTTGAAGATCATTGGAGGAAAGGCAATACAGAAAAGCTCAAGTGCGAGGTGAAGAAGCGTTATGTTCTGTTATCAAACTGGTATGCGGTGGGGGAGGGATGGAAGAGGGGAGCAGGGCTTAAGCTCAGCTGAGACTCTGAAATGACATTGCTAAATAGTATACTGTAACAGCCACAAATTAAGTATTATCTTCCATCTGGTGGCTATGCACTGGATTTCTTTAATTATTATTATCTGAATATGAATTGTGAGTTTTAGCCAAGAACTCTGGAAGGTTGTCCTTAGAAACAGAGAGATAATTAAAAAAAATATCATTATATTTGTGAAGGGGTTGCTGCTGTTGCTTGCCTTTCAATGATTTCCTTACAGTTTTCCATATCATCTCTACCTACTTGATGTACAGAGCTTTTTTTATTATTTAATGAAAAATTGATCTGTGATTTTGCTTAGCAGATGGTTTGGATAATGTGAGTTAAAATGTTAAATTTTAAAGAGAAAATCTCTATTCTGAAGTTGTTTCAAGGTGCTGAGTGACCTCAAGTGGACTTCAAATATATCTAAAGATCACCAGATATTTCACGAAGATGTTGACATCCCCCAGGAGCACAGGGTATACGTGTGCGTTTGTGACTGGGGCTCTGTAGCTTATGGGTTCATATTCCAGTCCAATTTCCCATGCAAAACAGATTTACCTGCGCACTCACCCCCTGCTGCCTTCCTCCAGCAGAACAGTGCCCTCCTAGGAAATGGAGGAGCAGAGGAAAGGAAGATCAGCTCTGATTTAGATGCCAGTTTTTAAGCTGACCCTGTTTTAAATCACAGGAGTCTCACCTGCCACTGAAAACCTGTTTGTGTCCATCTCGCCAGATGTGACAGTTTATGCAGAAGTGTATCTTGTAAGACACATGCAATCCATTTAAAGATTATCACATGAAACCATATTTACTTCAGAGGCCTGTAATAATTACACCTTCACTTGAAAAAATCCCCAGGACTTTGGCTGCTGTGCCACAGATTTATACTCAAACATTTTCATTTGATGCGCAAAGTGTGAAGTACTCTTTAGTGGCAAGACAATTATCTGATTCTACTAATAAATGAATGCACTAGTAGTCATTTTTAATTGAACAATTATAGGATATTGCACTGTCAGTTGATTATAGAAGTCATTTCATAAATGTCAAAAATCTCTTTAAACGAATTATGGAGCTCCAAAATAACTCCGGCAATCAGCCAGCAATAACACAATAATCTGTTTACCCTGTTGTCAGGCAAACTACTGCCATTTTTTTTTCCTTTTTGAGGGGGGACTGAATCTTAAGGATTATAGTCCCGCTCAGGCTGTGGCAGCTACTGAGGCTTTGATTAATAGAGATTGAGAGTGTTGTCAAGTGCTCTGACATGTATTAAATAGCAAGAGAAATTAAAGTTGTTTTAGAAAGACGTCAATAGCAAACAGAAGTACAGATCTCCTCTTTGAGCAAAGGAGGTGGAAGTCTGAAAGGTGTTTCTAACATGTTCCTGTTTGCAGATGCTTCAGTTTGCTTCAATTTTTACTTTGGCATTGAACGTAAATACCACTTTCTGTTGTTACGTGATAATCTATTTCCTCTCTTTTCCTCGTTGTATGGACAAATGATAGGCTTGGGCACAAAAACAGGCCAGGTCTGCTTCTATCTATGAACACCTGTGTTCATGAACATTAGTCACACTGTTTTTTCTGCCTACTCGTATAAATGAAGACAAGAATTTGGCTCACGGGTATTATAGATATGGTATGTCCTTCCCTCGTGGATTGGTTCACTTTCTGTCCTGGAGTAGGCTGACATATAACAGTCCCAAGAGGAATTCAGGTAGGTCGGTAGGGATGGGTTCCAGCTGTATCAGAAGAACCACTCTGGCCAGGGAAAGGTGAACGAAGAGAGTCAAAATAAAAGAGGTTGGACCATTGCTGTTGAGGAGACTTGATCCATCTTTTGCTTGCTGAGAGACAAAGAGAGGGGGAGTATTTTAGACCTTTTGCTTTTTGATCAAAATAATGTGAGTGTGACTCATAGTTTTGCTAATAATAAAAGGCTTTGAAATAAAATGCAGGTGAAAGGTAATCAAAAGTAGAATTAAAATAAACGTTTCTTGAAAAGTGTTCACTTCCTGCAGATTTTGGGTGTGTGGGTGGGATGAGGGTTGTTTTCTTTCCCTGTGTTAAGTGCTCAATTCCAGATATCTTTGGTCTGAATACATTTCATGGGATTCCACTACTTGAAACCATTTCTGGAAATCTGATGCCCAGGTCTAAAGCTGGTCATCTCAAAACAAGTGATCTTGAAATAGTGGATCATATTTTGGCGTCCGATGGTAGTAGAATAGGTGTACTGCTGGTATACGACAAAATCTTTAATGGCTTTTAATCCTTAGCAATACAGGAAAGATACCTGCAGCTTTGGGTCTGCTTCTTGGCATATTCATGTTTTCGGATGTTGAAACGTGGAATCCTCTGAAATCAAGCTCAGAGTGGGGCTGACAAGAATAAGGGATTTTTAGTCATATGTGGTGGTAGAAAACTTCAATCTGGAGTCTGCATGGCCTCATGCTGCATTAAGGGAGGCATCACCATAGGAGCAGAAGAACAGGGGCCCTCTGTATTGTCTGTGCCTCATGGAGTAATCCTCTGCCAGCCCTGCATGAGCTAGCACAGAGGGTAGCTTTGGGAACGGAGCCAGAAGCATTATGCAGATTCAGTGTCATAATCATCCTATGCAAGCTAGGTACGCCTGTGGCTGTGGCCGTACTTCCAGCTCTGGAGTTGGCAGTAGTGATACCGGGGTATATTTTCATATTGACCTCTTATTCACATTTCCCACATGAGGTCTGCTTGTTGGAATCAGATAGGAGAAGCTAATAGAAGACCTAAGGAAATGTCTGTGTGCAGGGCTTGATTGCTAGAGTCTGCAATTCGTAAAAAGGAGTACTATTGCTCAAGTGCAGAGTTTTAAGTCAGCAGTGCTGCTGACATGGTTCGATATGCTGGGAGGTCCAAGTTGCCTATACCTAGCCCTTTAGGCTGACTAATCTCTAAATGATAAACCCCAATATTCTGGCCCTATTAATAGGGCAAGGTGTGTACAGAAGAGATTACATCCCTATTTGCTGTATATTTCCTGAGATTAGTCCTTCTATGTTATAGTTACTATGCTGGCACCACAGGGTAGAATGGTCAAAAGCATTTGGTTAGGGAAACAGAAAACCGAAAAGAAATAGGAATAGTCAGAGGTTCCTAAAGAAATAGCAGATAGTCAATACAAATATTTGTTGCACTTTTGTGAGGCTTTTGATTTATGGTTTAGGTAATTTAAGGTGAACTGGATGGCATTTTGCTTGGTGAAGATGTGGCCCTAAAAACTGAGTATCTGCTTCTTCCCTGACTTACACCTGTGTCACCATGTGTATCTTTGCCAGGTCTGTGCCAAACACGGATGGTTTGGCAGCTTGCTTGCACACAATTTGTTCTGAATTTAACTGACTACACAAAGTGCAAGGCAGTCAAGAAGCAGCCTCTGACATTTTTAATTGGCATTGAATTTAAGTCATCATCAATTATTCTGCTTTAAAGGCAGCTTTATTCCTTAGAACTGCCATGCATGCTATTCAAAACTCTTGCAGGGATCCATCCCTGGTATCTGTCTTGGCTAGTAGGATTAAGCCCTTATGGCTAGTAGGTGGCTGAGACCTTACCATATGCTGCTGGTAGACAGCAGCAAAGCTTTACCCTGTGATAAGCATACTAAAAGCAATCTGTTGGGCTTTTTTTTTCTTTTTTTTTTTTTTTTTTTTTTTTTTTTATATAATACACCAGCACGTGGTTAATTGACATTCATATTATTAAACTAACTTGTAAATAATGTGATTCTCTCAGGAATCACATCAGTTGCACTGTGGGTAAGTTTAGATTTCAAAGGTGCCACAGTGCCTCATTCTGTGTTGACGGAATTGAACAGCATTAACCTTTTCACTTACACTAACAAAGACAAGTTAAGACAAGATGTGCTATGACTACTGCACATCTATGTTTTGTTTTTGCCCAGGGCCCTGTACAATTACCCAGCACTTCAGAGCTAATATTGGTTGGATGTTTACCTTCCGTCCCCTCCCCCTTCAATGTTTCTACAAAATGACAGCCTCATTGTTTGCCCAAAAAATAACCAGTTACATAATAAATATATTCTCTTCTTAAAAAAAAAGAAAAAGAAAAAGAAAAAAAGCTAAAAAGATATTCCAGGCACTTATAAAGAGATCTAGCAATGAGAAAAAATACATAGACTCTGCGGTACAGTTCAGCTAGCATTTTCTCAATACAAACCATTCTGCTGTCATTCTAAATTCCACACTGCATACAATATGGTATTGATAGCAACGAAACACCATGCTGTGCATGTGTCCCAGAAAATAAGGGGGGAAAAAAAAATCATCCTCAACAAATTACAGGCAACGAAACCTATTTTATTTATTTCTTTTAACATGAAGGCTCTTTACATGTGTGTACCTAACTAGTTCAAATATTATCAGTATTACTTGATGTTAGCCTCAACTGTGGTACTGAAGAACCCAGTCCACCTAAAAAATCTTCTGAGAGTCTGGTGGTTGGTCAACTGTAGCCTGACCTGAGATATCACAGATTTTGAAATGGGTCTAAAAGTTAGAATACATATATGCAGGCGGTAGTGATTGCAGGGCTGATACTTTCAGGATATTCCTTAGCACCAAATATATGTTTTGGCTGCTATATAATTCACTTCAGAAGCAAAAGCTTCCACAGGGCTGACTGAAGGATAGCCTTCTCCCTCCCCCTCTGTGGTGGAGAAACAAAATGTGGAAAATGGAGCTGAAGCACAGAGAGAATTGTCTTCCTTGAAGTCACATAGCAGTTGTGGAGTGGCCAAGCCAGGAACAGAAAACTTATTTCCTGACTTTTTTCAGCAGCTTGGTATATACCGCTATAAAACTCCGCAGCTTTACAGGGCAGATATTCACATAGCTTGTTGAGACCTGACTTGTTTGGCATATGTGAGATTGGTAACTGATTTTATGCTAGCTTCCATAGGACACTGTCTCTCACAAATTCACCATAAGGAGCAGCACTCAGGATGAGCTTTCTTTCACTTAACTTTAGAAATCTAGAAAGTAGGTGTCTATCTTGGAGGTACTGGAAGTTTCCCGCTGTGGGCAACAGGCAGGAACACTGGTTTGGCTCATAGTAATGCTGACACCTATGATGTCATCCAGTTATAGCATAAGAGAGTCTATTTTTCTCTCTTGACCTATGGAAATGCCAAACAACTGCCTCTGATATAAATGTCTGTATTGTAAATATATCCCACCCCTTATTTCAACACTCTTAGGAGAATAAGTTTAGAAGACTGAATATAATCTTGATCATTTGTGAATTAGCGCAGTAAACCAAGAAATTATTCCTTAGATAATCATCAAAGCATCACATCACAAAATCTTTCAGGGAAGACAGCAATGCATATTCTAGGGTTGACCATTCAATGCCTTTCATAAATGCTAGTGAATCTGCCAAAATCTGGAAAGTTGTAGCATACAGCTTTCATAAAAAGCACCTAGATACCATCAATTTTCCCTGTAAGATGAAGAATACAACATAGTCTTTCAACTCAGATGTGGATCAACCTGTATGAATTTCTAGTATGGACTCTAACCTATACTTATGATATATCGTGACTGTCATCTTAAAATTGGTCTAAATTTTAGTAGTAATGGTAAATGTGATGAGAAGATGGATCGGCAATGGTGTAAGGGTAGATAAATGCAAGATATAGCCTTGGTTGCCTTGGTGGGTATCCCTAAGGAACTAATTTGTTCATTTGGTACTCAGTTTTGTGTGTAAATTTTAAACATGAATGTATGCTGTTTTAATGTGCTGTGTAGATTCCGTCTTAAAATCATAGTTAGTGGAGTTTACACTTATGATATTTCTCCTTGCCGTACCATAATATCTTTGCACAATATCTTTGCTCACTGAACTGAGATTTGGGGGGTTTGTTTGTTTCTTTTCATTGTTTTTTTAAGTATGTACAAACTTCCTACTGATTACAAATACATTAGGAAATAAATGCAATGCATTTCACATCATAGGGAATGTGGTATAGCCTTTGGTTTTTTGTGTGGTTGCAGAAGTCCCCATCTTAGACCAGTGCTAGCTGAATGATGTACTTGGGTTTAAAATCTGACTCCAGGTTAGTTTTTGCTCTTTGTTTCATTGCTGTTGGTCTTGTAAGACTTCATTAAGTAGGACCGATTTCAGATTTACACAGGTATTACAGCATTGAATCTGGCCTTTTCTGTCTGGCCAAGTCACTTTTGAAATAAGTGGAGTATGTGACAGGTGTGATGCAGCAAGTGTACTGTATTCAATCCAAATGCTGGATTATCTTTAAAGATCAGCATAGCTGGAACTCTGAAAGGTGTTGGCTATGACCAGGTCAGTAGGCAGATATTATTGATGGCAGTAGGCCTTAGGGGCAGGAAGAAGAGGTTCAAGTGAAAAAGAGATGGAAAGAAGTCCTTAAAAGAAATAACATCCTGTGATCTTGACTTTCCACAGCCTAAATCTCTGAGTTATCCACATCCCACTCATGTCACTGTTGATCTCTGGACAAGTGGAGTGTTACGATGAGTTGAGGCTTCCTTCCTTTGGAGGTTTCCACCATGCTTTCTACCAACATGCTAGAATGAGATGGAAGTAATTTACAGGCCAGAAACTTGCTGTTATGTGGGGATTTTTCTTGTGGCTGTGGGCTAGAATAAAAATGTAATAAAATTAAACAAAAGTAGTTCTGCAATTGTTTGGTTTTTTTTTTTTTTTTTTGGTTTTGGGGGTCTTTTTTTTTGTTTTGCTTGAAGATGTCACTTTAGGACTGACATCAAAATCCATTGCTTAGGAGGTAAAGAAAAAATTTTTGAGGTCACCTACAGGCATTTTAAGATAATAGGCATTTAACTGTCATTCACCTTCCTAACTCTTTGAATTTTAAGAAGAGTTTTCCTCTAACAATTTGACATTTCTTCCACTTTCTTATGACAACTATTGTACAGTAGAACCCTCTCTAATAAAGCAGAGCAGCATACAAATTTCTACCTGTACTGACCCTTGTGTTTCTGGATTATTTCGATCAAATTCAACTTTCTTGATTTCAGCAGGCTATTGATATAATAACATATTTAAATAAACACCTTATCAGTTCAGATACGGATGTAGAATTGGGTAGCATTCAGGAGACAGACTGTTTTTTGTAGGGTGGTGAAAAAAATTGCATCATTCAGGAAATGGTGGGAGAATAGTCAAGAGGAGGAGGAAGGACTTGGAGAGGACACTGGAAAGGAGAAGCAAGGATTTAGTGCTAACAGGGAAAATGGTCTTGAAGAACGAGAATTGGAAGCTGAGCTAGTCAGAGCAGTAGCAAGAACCAGTGAGAGAAACAGGTTAAAGGTACACCATTAAAGTCAGATTACCTTATCAAGAGACACAATTATTTAAAATAAAAGGGACTTTTCACTGTGTCAATTCCTGTACTGAATAAAAATAAGAAAGTAGAAGATAGCCGAACAGAACTTAGGGAACCCAGACATTTTAGTCTGCTGTCTCTGTGTTGTTTTCACCCTCCTAAAAAGAACCTAGTTTTGACAACTGAGAACAAGATTCAGTGCATCTAACTTTAACTGTGTTTTAAAGGATCACCTGACTTAAACTTTAGGTTCCATTTATAATGAGTGTAGGGGCACCTTCAATGAGGTTAATCTCCCATATTCTAATTTCCCCATCCAGCTAATGATGTAATTAATTGTGTTCTTGAGTTGCCTGTTTCCTTTGACTTTAGAGAAAGCATAGACAAGTAACTTTTAATATCTAGAAGTTAAACATCTAAAGACAGGTGAGTTGAATCCTCTCTTGAAAAACTGTATTTTGGGTTAGATATGCAACTCAGTTAACCTGGGAGAGCTGTTTTTCTGTCTGTAATAGAAATATTCAGCTCACATCTTTTGTTCCTGAATGTGTTATAACTTTGATTAAACTACCAGATTAAATTCTCCTGGTTTAGATTTTAAACTTGTTTGAAACAAGGTTAGATGGCATTTAAGTTCCATATCACTGTGTCTCCAGTAATGAAAATTAGTCTAATAGGCTAAGGTACCCATTATTCAGGCTAAATTAGCTTCCTGGGAGAGATCCCTGTAAAGTAGCCATCATGATGAAGAATGTACCAATTAAACAAAGAAAACCAAGCTGATTATTGACATATTCTGAATTTCTTTTAAACCTTTTTCTTTCGCATTCTCTATGCTTCTGCCTATTGCAGAAGATTGGACACTATCAAATGGAGAGAAGGATAAATAAATGTGGAAGGGAAAGGGAGGAATTGCCTCATGTCTTGTTATTGCCATTGTTTTGACTATATATTGAATCATTCTTGAAATAATATCCCTTCTAGGTCTTTCTTTGAGATAATACAGGCCACCCCTTCCTCCACTAGCTGCCATTGGGATAATATGTCCTGACTACAGCAGCTGCTCCTATGGAAAAATAATCAAACAAAGGTGCTTCATACATATTTTATATTTTTTTAGCTGCCTTTTAATGGAATTTAATATCTAGAAGAGAAAACCAAAAGCCACTTGACGAGTTAGCTTTTCACAGATAACAGAGAAATGTTGACATGTTCTGGTTTTGCTGCTAACGCAATGATTGCTGAGATTACGCTGATGATCTCAGAGGCTTCCTGTTGATAGAATCTCTTCTCATTAAATGAGGAACTGGGATTTTGGAAGATCTGGATTGTATACTTGATCAAAGTTTCAGAGGATGACATCAAGACACACTGGAATCAGTTTTTAGGAGCACCTGTCCCATTTTCAGAAGTCATTTGGATTTAGAGGAGCTTTTGTTGCAGAGATGTAAAACATCACTGTCTGGTAACATCAGAATGAAAATTATACAAGTGGCTTTGCTGCTCCAGGTCAAAGTCCACCATCTTAGTTCTGATACATCTTCACTAGCAATTTCAAACAGTATGCTGGGCTTTGGATTGTTTGTTTCAGCTGTGAATGTGGTATGCACCACTGAGAGGTGAGGATAACAGTAAGAATATCCATATATTTAGGCATTACTATTTTAAGCATACCAAGGCCAAGGTGACATGTCACATAAAGGTGAATTAGTCATGACTTCCAGAAAAACAAAATTATTATTTTGAAGAATGCTCCTCAGTGACTTAGGTGGTCTTGACACATCCTGCATCTCCATTTCACATCTGTGAAATGGGAAAACAACACTTACCTACTTCAAAGAGATGTTTCGCTGAATAGTTTTTGTGAAGCACAAGCCTCCTGTGGTATGAGTGCAAAGTATTACTCTATTTATTTTTATGAACTTTCTGTTTTACTGCAGTAGGAAAGCTTAAATTATCCATAGAGTTCTTGAGCACATTGGGGAAGCCAAAGATCCTGATTTTGCCCACTGTGCTCCTGGCAAAGCAAAAACCCAAGGGAGACTCCTAAATGAAAAATATAAACAAAACCCTGAAGCTACTCAGATCCTTAGAAGATTAGATTTTTGAAAATATGTTCTTTATAAGATAAGTTAAATGCATTCTTTCCCTTATTTTTTCCCCTGGTTTGGTCACAGGTTGCTCCAGGCATCCAAATGGGGGTATTCAATCCCTTGCTCTATTGATCCTGACAGGGACACATGCTAAGGTGCCCTGTCCTCCCTGAGGCCACCACTAACTGCAGATTTAACAGGTCCAGCAAGGAGGAGAAGTTCCAGAGGCTGTCATTCAGCCTGGGAACCATACTTCACCCTTTCAATCTCATCCACCTCTCAGTATATTTCATTATTGTCAAGGTGTGCAATACTTGAATTTCCAGTCGTACTGCAGAGCCTTTTCAGGGCTGGTAGTCGTGGGAGGTTTAGTGAACATCTTGCAAGTGGGAAAATTACCTGTGAGACCAAGCAGTGCACATTACATCATTCATATGCAGGAGGGACAAGAGAAAGAGTGGAAGTGTGTTTTTGTGTGAATTCTTCTTCCCAAGGTACTTCGGGGTTTGGCGACATAAAAGATAGAGATAGGTGGTCTAGATGTCATTTTTAGACTTTGACTGCACAGAGACATTTTAGGCATTTTTCTTTTCCTTTTGCTGATGCCATCAATTTAGAATTCTGCTGTAACTCTTCAGTTTTAGATTTTTGAGTAAGTGGTAAACTCATTCTCTCACATTTGGATTTATATTGACTCTTCCTTCTGCTTTTTTAAAATTTTTATCAAGAATGTTATATACTTGTAACAGTTAAGTACCTTGATAAAATGCTAGTGTGGATTACTGCTCTTCTGTTAACTATGACCTAGGCTCCATGAGTCGGTGTGTTACTCTGGGGTTTTGTAATTTGTTGCTTTTAGTCAGCGTACTCAAAACCAAGGTTTATTTCATCAAGGTTTTTATTTCTATAAAAGATCTCAAAGCCCTTTACAAATTAATACACAGGTTCCAGGAATTTATCCAGGAATTCAGTTCATGGAGAACTGAAGCAGAGTATGAACAGCGTCTATCTAATGCATAGCTCTCTTTGCCTCAGTATTTCTAATTAGCTTTTCACTGATATAGGACATAAAGACAAAATCAGTATTGGAGATGAAAACAAAGGAGGTGGAAACTAAACTAAGATTCAACCACATAATATGATTTCACCTTATCTGAGAGTCTGTTACCAGCATCAGGCTCTTACTACTCCTTGTTTCCCCTGCTCCTCCCCTGTCTTATTCCAGGTGAATGAGACAGAGCAGCTCACTGAGGGCGAGAAGAGCCCTAGATTTTGGGAGGAAGGGTGGAGCATGTTAGGAGCACATGGCTAGGAGAAGCGTAGGGACGGGAGGAATGATGCAGGTGGGTGTAAAGGGTAGGAGATCCCATACTTGGTTTTCACAGCAGAAGTCATTGAAGTGTCTAAGTGTTGGATAAAAATGCACAAAGGAAAATGGGCTTTGATTTGGTCCGATTTGCCTTAATTTCACATATCCCTGCTTCTCAGATTGTTACAGAATGGTATGCTCGGGAAATTTATCTTCCATTCTTTCCATTTACAATCAATGCTTCCTATTGCTAATGCTTTCCCACCTACCCCTGGACAGCATATTTTTTTTAGCATACTTATACTGAAGTGTCACTTCAAGTAATTGAGTGAGTGCTCAACCACAAAAAAAAAAATCAGAGAATCTAAAGCAACTAAATGCAACTTGGGTGTATACCTTAAAATCAGCAGTTATGTGCTTGCTTACAGTTATGCAATGGACAATGCCAATTAACACTTTAAAGATTGTTTGAAGAGCAACCTCTCCTGATTTTTCTCTAGCCTCTGCTCCTCCTCTTCAGTCTCTGCCCAGTGCATATCAGGTGAAATGTCTTGTTGCTGTCGGTACCTCGTGCCATGCACCGCAAAATGCAGAACACAGGAATAGTAGGATGGGTGCTGGCTGTGTGCTCCCTGACTCTTTGAACTCAACCAACTATTAATACAGCAGTTAGTTGAAGAGGAGTGCTAGTCAAATGCTAGCTACTCTGCAGCTGTAGCAGTGTTTGCAAGGAACTTGTCATTGTTTGGTAGCATCCATGGTTATTTTGCCACCCTTGTCGTGCTTCCACACTTGAACAGCAGAAAACCTGTGTTACATATTTAATCTTGTACACCAAATTCCTCTGTCACCAACCAGCTGGATCACACTGGCTCACAGCTGTGGCTGCAGCTCTGAGCTTTTTTTGTCCTGACCATTTTCTTATGGGCTGTGATCTTAAAGCTTTGGTTCCGTGTTCCTTAATAGACATTAACGGCACTGTGGGATCTACTGCAAGATCTTGTACGTACAGGGTAGATTAACTGTATGTCTTTTTATGGGCATCGGCAGAATGGGACAGCTTATTGAGAGTTTATATTGTTTTCAAGATTTTATTCAGTGTTGACGTTGTCTTTATGTTGGAGGACAGTTGATACCTAGTCCAGTGTGAAGTTAGAGAGATGAGGACAGATGATGCATAGCCTAGTATAATGTCTATTACTACAAAATTAAGCCATTAAAATATTTTCATTACATCTGATGGGGCAGTGTGAGCTTATACAAGATCAGTGTTTTGTGTTGTGTTGTCTCAGAGATTTTGACCTGGTACAGAGAAAACCTAAAGCTGGATGCACAATGTTGTTACACTGAGGCCTTAAGGCATATACTTTCAGTCTTCTCTGAGGTCTTGGGAAGCAATCTACTCAGCACTCCTCAGGATGAGGCCCCATGTCTCCATCTGGGAATAATGCTTACCTGCTCCATGGGGATCTATAAAAGAAAACTGATCACTCATTTAGTCTGTCTTTGTACGCCACTTTGAAGATAAAAAAGCTATGCTATGATTGTAAACGCTATTTGCGACATTACATTTCCTATGTAATTATATACTTTTTTTCCCTGAGATTCTTAGATATATTTTAATCTTTCTAATTGATACTACATGCAGTAGAACATTGTTCTATCTCTAGCTAAACAGGGTGCTGTAGAAGTGTAGGGAAAGAAATTGATCTATCTGCTATGTTATCCACTCTGTGCTCTTATGATATTTTTGCGAACTGCTTTCATCAAGCTAGTAAGGATTTGTCAAGGTGTTTACCTGTTGGGAATTTCAACATGATTTCTTGAGGGTGCAATCTGGGGCTGAGTTATGTGTTCTCCTCTTCTGCTCTTCTAACTATTCGTACATCAAAGTCTCCACCATTGTAATTCTTTTTGGCCTGCTCTTTATTCAGCAGTTGCTGTACAAAACAAATGTATGTTGTGCTCAGAGAATACTGTATATCATATACATTTATCCACCCAATGAAATGAATGCATTCAGTGCACATAAGCAGAAATGTCTTGTTGGGGAAAGTTAGTGGTAGCTTGTGCTTCATGCTGCAGAATGCAGTATAAGGAGTAGTGTATTGGTGGTGTAAGACAAAATTAAGCAATGGAAATTTTGGATGAGTATCAGGAAATATTTCTTAATACTGAGTTCAGGCAGTGGAACAGTCTCCCAAGGAACATGATGGAAAGCCCATTGCCCATGTCAATTAAAACTAGACTAGTTTTAGAACTGGGGAATATACTGTAGGGAACAATCCTGCACAAGTCTAGATGACCTAATAACTCTTTTCCATCTGTAATACTTATGCCTGAGTTTCAGAGTTATGTATTGCAATATGATTTCATCCTGACTGAGAAAGACTGAAACATTTTTCTTTCATGTAGGATTTTTTTTTCACACCACCCAGAATTTTCATACCCACTGAAAACTAGTAGTGAGGGGGGGGAGGGGGGGGGAAGCAGAACCAGATCTACACATGCAGTATTCTTAAACTACTGCTCAGGCAAGAAGCTCCCCCACTCTATTCACACCTGTTATCTCAGGATGGTTGCAAAAAGCAGCCCCAGACATCGTTGCCACGGATGACAACTTGAAGCAGGCCAAGCCTCACAGAGACCCTAGGCAGGGCAGAATAATGTTTGGAGACAGAGATCTTCTCTTTAAGAAGCAGTCCTAGGATTTGTCTTCCTATAGTCTACCCTTGAGTCCTTTCTCATCTAAACCTGCACTCACTGTTGGGGAGCCGTGGCTGATAAGAAGGTGCAAAACATGTAGTGTGCACTGGTGTGCAGTTTTAGGGGGGGAGTAAATTGTTTCTAGCACATTTTAGATTTCTTTCTTGCAAGAGCCCTGGCAAAGCTCTAACATGACATTATTTTGAAATACAAAGAGGCATTGAGAATAATCAGTGATGCATCACAGAAAGGCCCATTTGTTTCCATTTAACAGGGAAAAGGTTAGAGTAGTACATCATCTTGCTGCTTCCATTCTGTGCATTTAAGAAACGGTCTGTCCAGCCACTAATTGAGAAGTGAATCTGTATACAGAGAAACCAGTTTAGTAATGTCAGTAAAGGAATTGGTAATTTTTCCACTAACAAGATGCCGCATTGGTAAAATAAACCCTTATCAAACTGAGACATATTGTCTATCTGCTCCTTAAAGATTTCTTGACTTTGAAATATGAACACCTGGGTTTTCCTTGCTTCTCTCCTCCTGTTGGCTTTTTTTTTGTGGCATCCTGAAGTTGAGGGGAAACTTTTGTAGTATCATTAGACCTTCTTTCCCGGATCTAACACACCATAAAGTAGCTGCTGTTCTGTAAAGACTTCCTTATGCTCCTAGCAAAGTCAACAGGAGTTTGGCCATAAACTTTGGGGACAGCATGTTGAGTACCTAAGGCTTGTTTGCTTGCAGTATGGGCAGGAGGCCCGATGGGCTAGAACTAAAAGTCCAAGTTTCAATGCCTGAAAGTTTGCATCCAAACTTTGTAGCCTGGCAAATCTCTGCAAACAATCTTTCTGTAAAACAATCTTCTACCCAAACCTGTTACAAGTCTCACACAGGTTGCCTCTCCTTAATACTTTGTTTAAAACCTGCTTCTTCAATATTAGCTTGAATCAGATTTTTTGAACATTTTCTTACACTTATTTGGCTTTCTCTCTTTGCCTTTTCTCTTGTCCCTGATCTCATTTTTTCATCCGTATGACTCCATTTCTATTTGCATATATGCTGCTATGAAAAAGATAAACTAACTAATGGTGCCAGCCCTCCAGCAAGGACTTTGAGGGACTTTCTTGTCTCTCTGACTAATTCCTTTTGTGGCCTTGGGAAAGTCACTTATCTTGTCTTTCTCAGTTTTCCCATATGAAAAATGGAGGTAACAGCGCACACTGACATCCAAGAGATCCTGTTTCTGTTGCACTAAGTCAGCCATCTCCAAATACAGGTTTACTGTATGTGAGTGTGTGAGTTAATTAAAACCTAAGATGTTGTAATATTCTGGATTAATTTTAGCCGCTGTGGACATTGCTGACCACATCACTGAGGGGAAAAATTATCAATTAAAATGAAGAGCTGGAAAAGTATTAACTTCTTTTTTTATTATTATTAATCATTTTGTTATTTATTATCATTTATTTTGTAATTATTGCTTGGGAAATAAATAGTAAAAAAATCTATCACTGCTCTGTGCCAGCTCTAACTGCAGCTGCGGATTTAGAGACGAAATTCAGGCTTCAGCCTTTCCCTGGGGCTGATGGACTTCTCCTTTCAAAGTAGGACACTTCTATCTGATGGCATTAACCATAAAATCCCCCATTTCAAGTCTATGATATCCTGAAGGACAACGGCTCATTTCATTTCTTATCAAGAAATCGGGCAGATCAGTCATATTTCCCGAATCAAATGACATTTTCAGAAAATTCATTTGAACCAAAAATGAGGTTTCCTCTCCACAGACTCCAATTAGTTTAAAAGTGGTTTTCTGATGAAAATTCTTGAAATAACTGAGCTGTATAAAGAAAAATCTATATCTATATATGTATGTATATAGATATATGTACACATGCACAGTCGCTGTGAAAGCCATAGCCAGAGTACCCTATCAAGCAGTATAAATCTTTAATTTTGGCGATCAGCAGTAACAGTGAAATACCTTAAGATCTCTCCTTGCTTCCTCCTCATTTTTCTTCCTCTCATCCCATCACTCTGGCTATTCCAGGGGGAGTGCGCACACTCATTTGCTCCCTAAGTACACAAAATTAGCTGCTTATCTGTTGATCTTCTTACATGATCCTTTAAAAATCCTTTCTCTGTATGTGTGTCCAAGGCCGCTTTTGCCTTCAGAGGAAGCCCAGACAAGCCAATCCTCAGCCTTTCCCTTACCCGCTCACAGGGGGCCTGGGCCTAATTAAATTGCTCTCAAAGACAAGAAGGGATGAATTTCCTTCTTTCCATCTCCCTTGTCACCCATTTAACTCAGCTGAGATCCGTTCGTTCCTTTTTAGTTATGTTAAAACGGAAAGGGGGGAGCTTGGATCGAGGGGGACGCGTGGGGAAGGGGGAGGAAAGTAGGGGAGGAGGAGGAGGAGGCGGCGTGCGGGTTGCACTGCTGAGGTGCAGCATCCCAGGCACAAACAAAGGAGCAAAACCCGAGTAAATGGGAGGTGAGCGGAAAAGAGGGAATGCCAGAACAGCAGCCGGGTTTCTCCGGCCGGGGCCTCCCCTGGTTTTGTTTACTGCCCATTTTTGTACTCAAACTGAAGCAAAATGCAACGTTAAGAAGACAAGAAATTATCTATGTACATTTCTGCATATTTATGCACTCTTTCAGAGCGGCGCTTGCTCCTTCCCCCACCCCTCCCAAGACCTCTCTCCAATGAATGAGGACGTCTGGGAAATTAGGATGACCCTTGCTCGTCTGTGTGGCATCGGCCAGGAGGGGCAGAGGCGGCCGCTTTGGCTTGCCTACAGTCGGTTGCACCGGGAAGGTGATGGGGAGAGCCAGGGCAGCAGGGCTGCTGTGCTGGAAGTGCCAGTGCCTGGGGAACGACAGCCCTGGCGCTGCCAATGTCAGTGTCCCCATGCAAGTTGAAGCCCAGCAAAGGCCTAGGAAGAACTAAGCAGTTAGCCTTTGAAGGTCATCCAAAGTTGCTGGTTTTCTCTTTTTTTTTTTTCTTTTTTTTTTCTTTCCCCTTCCCTTCCTCTCCCCCCACTTCTCTCTTCCCAGCGCTGTATCCTCCTCCTCCATCACCCAAACCCCAAACACATCTGAGGAAGCCATTCAATTAAATCTCTCTTGGCTCCAGCTGGCTCCTGAGTGAAAGGTCAGCGGCGTCCGGGAGGGAGAGACGCGTGCGAGGAGGAGCCGGAGCTGGTGCTGCTACCGTGCTACTGCAGCCGCTTCTGTCTTCCCCTCACCTCCCTCCCTCCCTCCCTCCCCTCCCTCCCCTCTTTAATGATACCCAATGGTCAATCACTCCCCAGCAGAGAGAGAGAGATGCCCTGAAGCATCATTGTGGTCGGGAGCAATCGATCAGGTTTTTTTCTAAAAAAAAAAAAAAAAAAAGAAAAGATGATAATGATAACCCATGGACATAATGTCAGTGAGCTTGTGGTGCCTCTTGGAGGCCGTGCACGCTCTGTCTGCCAGCGCCAAGGAGAGGCTTGGAGGAGCCCGAGAAAGCCTCTTCCCCCCACTGAGCCCACTTAGCCCTGCCTTAAAGACAGCTAATTAGTCCGAGGGCTGCTATGTCTGCTTACACCGGTGGGGGAGAGCGGGATCGAGGAGGCCCTTGCACCAATGGCAAGCAGGACTAGAGCAACCTTTGTTTTAAAGAGGCTTCAAGTTAACCGGAGGTAATCATACAGAGACATAGCTATAAATAATACATACCTGTGCTACGCGACCTGGATGCAGGCCCTCATAAGAATACTGTGGTATGCAAGGGTGATCCACCGCTTGCTACCCTGCGTGCTCTTTGGGGCCTTTATTTTAAGACAGATTAGTGCTTTGTATTGCCAGGCAGACAGAGGTAATCACCGGCCCACGCCTGAAAAGGAGAGCTGAAAATCACCGGGAGGTACTTATCAACATGCGATCTGAGCACCAGTGGATGTGTACAGACCTTTTAAAATTCTATTAGTATATGTCTGAGTAGATTGCGGTAAAAATACAAACAGTTTTCTAAAGAAAGACTGTCAGTCTCTCTTCCTAAATCTCCTACCCTGCAGCCTAAGCGTGGACTTCTGTTTTTATGGATAAATGCGATTTGTCTTTTAACTGTTGAGATTACACACTCACCGGAAGGACTGCAGACCCTGCTTGGAAGAGGAAATCTTCCCTTTATCCCAGTGCGCACTTTTATCAGAAAAATAATAATCAAACCTGGGGGCCCTCTGTCCCTTCCTTCCATTGAGGAGATATAGGACAAATAACTCCATAGTAATAATTTCCCAACCCAACACAGATTTTTTTGTTGTCACGTTATTTTCTGCATCATTTGATGAACAAAACTACATTTTCCTCTGCACCTATTAAACTATTTGATGATGCCTTTTATTTTGCACTATAATTGGGAAAGCAATCATGTGATAAAATGTAAGTTTGTTGTGAAATAAAATAAGCGATGTTGAAAACATCCAAATTATATTGTCCGAGAAAGTTTCTCAGATGTTCTTTTCATTTAGGGAAACGATACTATTATTATTTTTTAGCTTTTTACACTTTTGGGAAGAAATCTTTGAGTATTAGAAGATACATGTAACAGACATAACAGTAATGACTCGTGATTCTTCCATTACTTTTCTCTTGCAGTATTAAAAAGGTAGGTAGACAGTGTTAAAATAGCTATGGTCTGAAATAGGATGTTATCTCATTTCTTTCTTGCGCAGCTGGTTTGTATATATGAAATTTGGATCCATTCATATGATTGAGCTAGTATAGAAAAGCTGCCAGGAGTATGTATTAACATGCACTAGAAGGACTGAAAACTTTGTGTAGGCTTTGACAGAGACATGCAGAACAACATTTGATGTCATTTGGTATTCTACACTGAAGAATAACAAAACACCCACGTGGATTTTCTTAATAAAACACTCTTCTTTTTAATTAAAAACAGAGGCATAATTTCAGAGAAGGTGCTGAAAATTGGTCTGACCGCTTTGAAAGCCAGCAGACAATACGCAGCAACTTTGTCCTATATTCAGCCTCATTAGAGATGCAGGTTTCATCTAGAACAGTGGTCACAACAATTAATTGTATTTTTTGTTCCCAAGCTAATGAATCAACCTGAAACCCCACAACTTTATAACCTTGCAAGTTTAGAGCGTACATAGGAAGCATATATGGGATTCATTAATTCTTTAACGTGTTGAAATCAAGTACTGTACTAAGCATGATGAGGCATCAATAGGCTGGGCTTAATTTCTGGATAGAATATTATAATCTCATTTTTCTATAGGGACAAAAGGCTTTTTCATACCTGGGAACCAGTTAGCTGTGAATAATGATGTTGTACATAAGGTTAATGATGACATCAGTGACAGTCTATCGTGTGAAAGTCCGTTCCAGGGAGATTCCTTGGAGCGAGAAGCCCAGTAAAAAGGGGGAAAATTAAGTGCTCAGGAAAGTTGAGGTAACCTGTTAAGGAACAGGATTTTTTCTACTTAATGAGGTTTGTAGAACTGCAGGTGAGGTGCAAAGCATTCCTCCCTTCTCCTGTCCCCTCCCTCATTCCCCAAACCTTTGCCTGTGGAGTTGCTAAGGTGACAGTGAGGCAGGCACAGATTAAAAGGGTGAAAGTGTTCTGGTTTTCCAGTCCAGCACTGGGAGTTCAGGCTTAGTTTTTGCTTCTGAATCTCCTGCTACCTTCCTGTATTGTTTATAACATTCTAAACAATAATATAAGGAAAGGAGAGGGTAACATTAGCAGTCCTCAGATCCCTTTACTACCCTCCAGTCCATTTTTGCTGTTAATGACCTTTGAAATCTGCAGACGGTAAATTCTTAAGGCCTCATCCAAAGGCTTCTGAACAACTTCCACTGCGCTCTGCTTCAGTGTACTCTTATAAATATTTTATTATCAAAAGTATATGTAGAAATGTAAGCATACTTCTGTTCCACAACCCTAGTCTTCCAGACTAATTCCATTTGCTACAGCCAAACTACTAGACCAAAGAGCAAAGAGACCACACACACAAGCAGCCACTCACTCCCCATTAAGCTTTTGAATACCTAGACTGCTGCTGCTAGATTGTTGTGCTTTAACCCACAAGGCAGTTAAAGGCCACATAGCAGTTTGTCACTCCCCCCTGGTGGGATGGGGGAGAGAATCAGAAAAAAGGTAAAACTCATGGGTTGAGATAAAGACAGTTTAATAGGACAGAAAAGGAAGGCAAAATAATAATGATGATAAATGAATATACAAAACAAGGGATGCACAATGCAATTGCTCACCACCCACTGACCGATGCCTAGCCAGTCCCTGAGCAGCGGGCTGCCATCCCCTGCCCAACTCCCCCCAGCTTTCTGTGCTGAGCATGACGTCCGATGGTCTGGAATATCCCTTGGGTCAGTCGGGGTCAGCTGTCCCGGCTGTGTCCCCTTCCAAACCCTTGTGCCCCCCCCCCCCAGCCTCCTCGCTGGTGGGGTGGGGAGAGGAGCAGAACGGCCCTTGGCTCGGTGTGAGCACTGCTTAGCAGTAATGACAACATCCCTGTGTTATCAACACTGTTTGCAGCACAAATCCAAAACACAGCACTATACCAGGAAAAAACCGAGCTCTGTCCCAGCTGAAACCAGGACATTGATACTACTGAATTATTTCATGGACTACTCATCTCCCTTTAGCAATACAAAGTAACAGGTTAGGTACTCTGATACCACCCCATTAGGAACATCATACAGTGCTATAACGAAAAGTAAGAAGTCTTCAGGTGTATTTTTCTGTTAAAATAAACAACAACAAATGTATGAAGCCATATGTTGCAGATTAAATATTTGAGGATGAAAGGTGTTTCTTCCTGTTTTAAAGACTTTTGAAAGCTTCCTATGCAACACCATGTGTAGGATATTGCACTGTTCTCATTGTGAAACTAGGTTACTAGCTGCTTGCAACTATAAAGAAATTCAAAGAGTGGTACCTCTCATCATGGTTCCTTTGTCGATTTTTATTTTTTTAATTTTTTTTTTTTTTACTACTTTGTTTCTGCTGTACTGAGCTGAAAAGTGCATTTCGTAGACTAACATCTAAAGCACTTTTCTCTTTTTTGCTTTATTCATACATCCTGTTTTATCCCATGTTATCTTTAGAACCTTTAGCACTGTCCAACTCACTGTTTAGTTTCTCAGAGAAGCAAGCAGGTGTGAAGTAATGTGTGAGGACATTTTGATTCCATTTGGCTACAAAACATCCCAGGAAAAATAAATTAACCTTAGCACTGGTACAAAATTTTCTATGCATTGAATTTGCAAATTATTCACCCAAATATTGAATTGAGTACTCACTGTCTGAATAGATAACGTGTTCAACCCTAAAATATAGGGCTTTTTGTCATTAAAAGTCATTTTAATACTGCATTGCTTACACAGTACAACACAAGTGATGCACAGATGTGGCATACTTAATGCAGAAAGAGCTTAAAAAAAAGTGGTTGTAAGTGTGACCTCATAGTGTTTTATATTTATTTCCTTCAGGTGATTCTATGTCAGGTTTGCTTAGATTTAAAACCAGAGCCCCTCTGCTAAATGCCAGGTCTGTAAAAAAACAGCACAAAACAAACAACACCAGTCCCGTCCCGTCCCCCCCGCCAACCCCAAACACCTGAAAAAGAAAATCCTGTTGTTTCTGTCATTTACATCATTGTCAAACTTCAAAATTATGTTTGTCACTGATGTCTCTAATTGCATGTAATCTTCTAAATTTAGCAAGTAGTTTTGATTATAGTAATACATAGAGTACACAGTATAAGTTTTTACATGGTTTTGGTAGGATTGCATATGGAGTTTGATGGTATATACTATGGACAAGAATGCCAGAATCTGAGCTATTCTGATGTGTTTGATGATATTACTCCAGTTGTCAGAAAGCAGTGAAATTTTAGAAAAAAGAGTCCCACCTCAAATCACGCTGATTGAGCTAAGCAATGTATTCATACATTTGTCTGTTTGCTTCTGTGATCACCTTCTGTGAACCTATTTGTCCTAGCAAGCTAAGTATTAGTGGATTGGGTGATAACCTGAAAAAGTCCTAAAAAACCCCCTCCAGACAACAAACAAACAAAAAAAGGTAAACCAAAACGTGAAACATATTTGGCATTGAGCTGCACATGAGCATTTCTAGAAATCGGGCCCCTGCTGTAGCCCAAGGACTATGGAGTGTGGCCATTGCAACCCTGTCAATGTTGGTTTATTGCCTTGATATGGACACAGTGCCAATGGGTCCTTAAGCTGTGGTGAGGGTCACTTGCAGCAATAAGCTTCAGACTGTGGGTATCCAGTTCATACTTCAGTCTGTCTGAAAAATGTTAGGCTTCTATCTTTTTTAGGAGTTAAAAGTATCATCACCACTCTCTCATGGTCTCCACTGCCTAATTCAATGCTAAGTAAAGTATGTTTGTACGTTTACAGTGCCATATATAAATGATCATTGCATTAAGCATTTATAGAGAATTTTACTCTTTAAGGTTCCCAAACCACTTTAAGAATTTAAAACCAATGTAAATGATAAAAAGGGATAGATCTGGTTGAACTACTTATAATTAATAATTAATTTGACAAATCTATTTCTTTTTTTCCTATTTGCAAATTATCCAAGTGCAGACTTGAATTCTTTTGTTCGTCAGTTGAAGTTATTTGATTAATAGTTTAGGCAAAGTATTTCAGTCTACAGATTGCCTGCAAGCTGTTTCATATGGCAATTATGTCATACATTATCTATTTATAATTGATCATTTTACCTGCAAGACAATGACCTGCTGTAACTGAAGTGGTTTTATTTTTCCATATCGTTTGTCTAACTTTAAGAAGTCACTTTTGGATTAACATTCATAAAGAGAACTAGAGCATAGTGTGGGCCAGGAGAATCTTGAAAAAGCCCATGAAAGCATCCTTAGCAGGACAATAGAATGTAGTCCTTCTTTACAGCTTTCATGATACCATACTAGGAAGAACCTGCAGGACATTTCAAGGGAATAGAAGGACAACTGACATTTTTCTGGTTTTCTAGCTCAAAGATGATGAATTTTAAGTCAAGCCCAGGTGTGATTCAAGTTAGCAGGATTTAGGCCGGTACTAATACCTTGTCAGGTATCATCTGACAAGCTGTTGATGATTTCTTACCAGAGGGATGGGAAACTCGGATTCTGTTCACCATCTCAGTAATGGTAACCAGTCAATGAAAAAATGCCGGAAGGGCCTTAAACTAAGTGTGGACTTGAGTAATAATAAAGGGAAACTGTGGCAAATATGTACTTGTGTGTCTGCAGCTCTGTGTGTGAATTACAACCAGGATACCAGACATGCAATAAAACCAAGTGATAAAGGACATATTTCGTTGTAAAAGAATCACTGAACTAATGATCAAGCATCTTGGTAATAAGTGGGCGGAGGCAGTATTCATATACGAGAAGAAATGTCATATAGTTAATATTTCTGAAACTTGGTAAGATATCATAGTGCTGGAATCTCACTGAAAATGGTTGAATTCTTTAATGCTCTTAATAAATTAGAAAGACGGATTGGAGATGGACTGTTGCATCAAGTACAATGTCACATGTTGAAGAGTCAAAAATAATCAAGTAACAGGAACTCAGTACTTCTGAATCAAAATATAACTCTAGATAGGATATCTGTGCACATTACAGAAAAGCATCCTTGTAGACAGTGGGATGAGCTGCTCTTTCAACATATTTCCTTTAGTGTGGGGAGAAAAAATTCCTCTACTATCATAGTAGAGTTTAAACTGGGGAATATTTTCTGGGATTTTTGTTCTGCTGGCATCAGGATTCCCTAGAGCTTCTAAAAATAACAGCAGAGTGTAGAGATTCATCTTTCGTAAAGAAGCTCAAAACCAAACATTATTCTGATGGCCAAAGAGATAAATATTGCCCACCGGTGACCGTCAGACAGGAAGAAGAGTTAAGGACTAGTGATCACAACCTGGTTATATTTGCTTTATGAATATTAGCTGTATATAACACCAAGTAGGCATACTTAGATGAGGACCAATTTATCCAAGCTTGAATCAGTTAGCATAACCGAGCAGGAATGTAAATTTTAATTAGGAAGTATTAATGAATACTGGGAATTGTTCAAGGACATAAACTTGCACACAAAAATGTACAGTAGTCAAAATATCCTGATTAAAACACATAAAAGTAGTGTAAAAACATAACATAATTATGTGTCAAGAATGGAAAAAGAGAGGATAAGTTATATACTGAGACTTATGAGTAACTGATAAAAGAAATTAACAACTCAGTTAAACATCAATGGCCAATATGGTTAAAAACAACAAGAAGGCAATTTAAAAACATTTTAGCATCAAAAAGAATCTTAGGTCAGATATAGTTCCACTGAAGATGCAGATGGTGGAAATCGTAAATAATGACGCAGAAAAGGCAGAAATGTTTAATAAATATTTCTATTCCGCACTTGGAATGAAACAGGAGGATGTATCCATCCCATATGATGTTGTGGATGGAAATGAAAGTTTGCCATCTGTAACAAAGAAAGAGGTAAGGCAGCAACTGCTAAAACTGAACATATTCATATCAACAGGCTTAGATTATTTTAGACCCAAGAGTCTCAAAGGAACTAGATAAGAAGCTAAATTTAGCCAGCTTATCAAAATGTAGAAAATGGAGGTATCAATCCTGCCCTGTTGTCTTGTAGGCATCTAACTTCCCTACTTTGAGAGACTAGTGGAAATACCTCTCCCCACCATGAGATGCAAAACAAGTCTCACTGAACAAACATAAAACGTTTTTCAACTCTGCTTCTTGTAGCGTACTCCTTAGGCTGATACAAACATGGTGCTGTCAATGGTCTTTATTGTATATTAGGATTTCTCCAAGTTACTTTCTTTAGGAATATATACCATCTTTTTAAAAAGCAAGCAAACAAACAAGGGCCCCAAGCAATCTATAGCAACTTGCAGTATACAGGATTAAAAAGTCACATTAAACGGATTAAAAACTGCCCTACCGACAGATCGTAAAGTGGAGTTGTTAATGAAGAAACATCAGTGAGTTACAACATTGCTGGTGGTGCTGACCATGGATCAAGGTTTGGTCCTCTACTATTCAATATTTTTGCCAACCATTTAGATAAGGGTTTGGTGAACACGTCCCAGTGAGAAAGATGAGCTACTTTTATAAACTGATTTGAATTGCCTGGTTAACAGTCAAGAACCAGAAAAATATATTTAAACGCAGCCAAAAGTCAAGTAATACATTTAGGAGGAACGCTTAGGGAGACTATCTCTGAAAACAGTGACTCAGAAAAAGACTTTAGTGGGTCCTCAGAAATTATTACCACAACATGAGCTCTGACTGCAATTCATCCTTAGGTGGATAAAAGGGAAGCTTACACCAGGGACAGGTGTAAGCCGCATTTCTACACCCCATGCTAGAAAGATCATGTCCACATTTTGGACCTGCCCTTTAGGAAGAATATGAAAATAAATACCAGTACAAAGCAGAAAGGAGGACCACTGAATTGTTCTAGATACTGGCAAATGAACCTTAGGGTGTGATGTACCTTACGGGTCTGTGTATGTATTTATGTGAAAAGATACAGAAGAGACCTGACAGACGAGGCTTTTTTTCCTTTGCAGATGTATTCAACAAATTCTACATGCAAAAGATGTAGCTTTCTGTAACTAAATATTAGACCAGTTTGTTGAAGGAAGTAGTAGATTCATCATAGGCTGACGTCTTTAATTGAGATCAGATATCTCTCTAAAAGAGTCTTTACGGAATATTTTTTATTACCTATGCACACGATGGTCAGACTTGATTATGACGGTCCGTGTTTTCTAGTCTGGGAGTTTATAAATCTGTGAAAAGAAACAAATAATTGTGAAAATTATTTGCAGACTAAAAATGTAGCAAAAATGTTCAGGTTTTGGTTGGGCAAATCCTTAGAGGAATTTTTTGCCATGCTATCAAAGCGGCCTAGTTTTACTGCTAAAATGCAGCAGTTCTGTGGTGGAATTCAGCAGCTGTGGACTCTGCAGCACTTGTGAAGTTGGAATCAGGAATGATAGATTCGTCTTAAACCAAAGGCAAAAGAGAGATGACAGAATGGATATGGTTGACATATGGGTAGGGCATGGGATGATTTTAGTAAAATTGCAATAAGGGCTTGAAATAATAAGTCATTGGAAAGGTTTTATCTATGTTTAGTATATCTTTTTGAGATTATACAGTGCATTGAGAGAGAAGTGACTGCTTAATTGTTTAAATGGAATAAATTTTATGGTTGAAAGGCATAAGCTTGTTTGCTAGAATGAAAGTTACTTCATGTGGATGCTTCTGTTAGCAGAAGACTCATAAAAGCTTATACAAATTACAGTATCTGATGTTACTGGAGAGTAACAGCACCATATCCAAAATTTTTGAAATGTGTGTATGTGCAGCCAGTGTTCAGATGTTACAAAGAGCAAATGTTCAAAAACTGTGACAATAGACAGATTTCAGAAGTGTCTACCTCCTGCCTAAGTGAGGGCAGGTTTTCAACAGTGCTTGTGAACTAAAAAAACCACTAAGCCTACCTGAAAGTTACTTGAGTCACACAAATGAAAAACTGATGTTAGAGGAGAGCCAGTTCTAGAATATAGTTTTGTATTTAACAGCTGATCACTTTTTTCAGCATCATCAAGAAGTCATCTATCTTTAAGACAAGCTTTCATGGTCTCCATATTCTTCTGCAGCCAAATCCAAGTTCAGCCAGACCAGCAGCTGTGAGGAAAAGGGCTGCAATAGGCCCAATTCATAAATGTTCATCAAACTGAAAACAGAGTAGCTGACTTGGTGCCATACTAATCACAGTTTCTCATTGGCTCGAATTGTAGGCAGAACTTGTTCCCATCTTCTTGTAAAAGATTACACAACTGCACCAGCAGCAGTAGAGCTTAGAGCATACAGTTACAAATGACGGGACTTGCCCACGCTTCAAGTGAGTTCAAAATATTTCTCCAAAATTGTTTACTTTGCGGCCATCAGAAAATCATATTATTCTTCTGTCCTTCAGAATATAGATGCCAATACAGTTACGTTAGGGTCTCCTAGACTTTTATCTCAGATCCACGTGGATGGGTAAGGAAAGTTACCCCTCAAAGACACGTTTATAGCATTGTTTTGCTGAGTCTGAATGCAAGTTAGCTGGCAAAATGAAGTTAGAGTCTTCAACAGTGCTTTTTTAGGAAGAAGCTTCCAGCTCTGGAAAGCTGGTTGCCTCTTTCAAAGAATTTTGGGGGGGGGAATTCTGAAGAGCACCTACTTTCTTGCTGAGCAAAATGGAGACAAGTTAAGTCCAGCATGCAGCTGAACATAATGAGCAGTGTGTAGGAGCCAGTGTATGACACTGGTTATGCAGCAGCAATTGATGTTCTAGAATAATATCTTGTCTGAGTCATAGCAGCATAATCATTGCCTAGGTGTGGAGATTTACAGTAACAATTTGGCTCTTCAAATGATTCACTGTGTGGCCCTCAGCAAACTACTTAATTTTGCCTTTCAATTTCCTTGGCTATGAAACAGAGATAATTGTATTTCTGGAGCTTTATAAACACTTTGGGATCTATAGCTGGAAAATACATAAATGTGCTAAGCAACAACATCAGATTTTTTTTCTCTAGGTAAGACACATACAAGGCCAGTTTCACCTAGATTTCATTGTGCAGATGGTCTACCTGAAGCTGATAGACTACAAAGTAGTACAGAGCAAATTTATAGTATGACTAACTTCTTTAATATCTTTATTCTTTTGACTGTTAGGGATTTTTCCTTTATTATTTTTCTTCTTGTGACTCATTTTCCAAAGGCTCTTATCAAGTCTCTTTACTTTTCAATAGAAGTAAATATACTGGTGTGAATGCCAGACATGTCTATCGGACTTGTAGTGGCTGTTGCTGTGCAAGATGTGTTTGGAAGAGGAGCAAGCCAACTGGAAATCATACCATTGGCATTGACAACAGCCACAAATTTGGCTATAATTTGGGTATATACAGGGACTAGATCTTCCACCATTGTAAGGCAACCATTTATGTGATAAAAAAATTGATAGCAAATAGTGATTTTGAATTTAATCATTAAACAACATTTTGGGACAGAATATAAAGATGCTAAGAAATTTATGAGGGCAGCAAGTTAATTTTTCTGAATTTAGCTGAGACCTTAATGATAATACCTATATTTATTCCAATGCACTTCCATTATTCAAAACACATACTATACTATGTATAGTATCATTATATCATTATATGTTATGAGTTGCCAATAGCTAAGGGTTCTCCTCTACCTCCTGCCCCTTCTTGGGACTTCCCCCTCTCCCCAGGCAGAGGCTCATAAATTATAATAAACTCATAGCTTTGAAAATAGAAACATTGCTGTGCAAGGACATTTGCTGCGCAGCTCTGACTCCCACCCACCCCTCTGTAGACATTACCTGCATCTCCCCCTGCCAAAGGTCTAAAACCCAGTGCTAGTGAGAAAACAGGGATTATGTGTTAATCAAAGTCTAACGCTTTTATATTCCTAGCACTCCTGTGCCCTGTTGTATGTTCATTACTATTTGCTAGAAATTCTATCTTTTATCTGAAAATCAACTGTTATCAAATAGGATACTTCTTGTTCTAGAAAACTAGTGCTAGTGTCGTTGATTTGCTGAAGCTTCTCAAACTCTTTAAGACAGCTGTATTCAGAAAAAAATCTCATCCTTCCCCAGAAAGGAGAGGAAAATTGAATATGTTTTGATTTAATGTGATTTTGATGATACATATAATGTTTCTCTGGGTGATTTTTGCACCTCATTCAGGTTTGTACATCGAGGGTTCAAAAGCAAAGTTGTACCTGACAGATTTACTGATAAACTATTTTTTCTTCTCTTTGTGGCGTAACTGTCACAGGATGACACAGGCAGGTAAAAAGAACTGAACTGCCTGGATAAAAGTAGGACTCTCCTTTTTAAAAGCTGGAAGAAGTAAGAGGAAAGTATCTGGAGACGACAGTTTGTTTTGGTCTGGGGAATCAATTTGTTTCCTATTACCTTGTGGTAATTTGTTCTGTTTCTTGCGTTGAGTCATGAGCTCGGGGTTAACAGGCAGGGATACAGACTCTCTTCTAGGCTGGAAAGTTTCCAGTAACAACTGCAGAATATTGCTGTCTTAACCTAGTGCTTTCATAGCGATGACAAGAGATACCAGTTTGTGTGCAAAATTCATCTTAGTTAAACCAAGACATGTCTGCTGATACAAATTTTGCTGCAACTTAAACTCCGTAGAAATCTGAAGTATTTCTTGATCTACATCTTACTGATCTCCTTTCTTGTCCTTTTGTTACAAGAATAAATGGTACCCGTTCTGCACTTCCTAGGAATGAAACCATGTTTCGTCTTGAATCTGAAACATTGGAGAATTAGTGTTCATTTCATTTCACTTGTTCCGGCCAGTGTTTATGGGGCCTAGCAGTTAATGACAGCTGGGTCCTGAGCGTTTAAGCCTTCATTGCACTGCAGGAGTTAGGTGCATAGCAAAAATTATTCTTCCAATTTTATGGCACTAAAAAACCCCCAAAAATAGAAAGCCAGCTTCCTGTTTATAACTAGATCTCTTGGCTTCCAGTATCATTTTACTTGCAAGTCTACAGAAAGGGAAAAATCCTAACTAATAATTCAGTCATCCCTCTGATTTAGATTCCCCAGCAGCCCAACACGCTGAACTAAACAAGGGTCCTATGCTGCCAAGCTCTAGTTAAAATCCATATGTTCACCAAAATACCATCACTTATGTCATGCAGGTTCTGAATCATTAGGTATGATGTTCACATTATTACTCACTAAACAGTTTCTTATACTGTTCAGGCCAATGCATATCAAAATTCATGAATTCTGATGGTTACAAAGAGCTTTTAATGATACCTTCAGAAGATGAAATATATAGGTTTCAAAAAGGTATGCGAAAATATGGATATTAGGCATAATAGTTAGAGGTAGGAGGAGCACACAAGATCAACAAGCCAGACAAGTTCAGAAACCTTTAGTGATTGTGTAGCGATCTGTAATGAAAATTCAAGTACCTTCTCCTTAATGATCCATTTATCTCTTCGACATGATTTTCTATCATTCTAACTGGCATGGCTCCTGTTTTCTGAGTGTTTATTGCAAATTTGTTTTGTCAAACAAATCTTTAATACCAGACAGATCAAGCTGCTTCCTTGAGATTTTCTCTGAACAATTGTCTTTTCTAAGGAAAACACAGATGAATTATTTTATGTCTGAAGTAGTAATACTGATATGATTCTTGCCGTGAAGAAGGAGGAGAATTTTAAAGTCTCTAAAATGAGGGGAATTGTTTCCATATCAGGAGGTTAACTGTATGGAGTCATCACTTTTAACCTATAGCATGTTTTACATAAATCAGGGTGGAATTCAATCAGGGAGGACAAGATATCTGAAAGGGTGGTGTTTCCTCCAGCAAAAACTGCTAGTGCATATATCCTCTAGGTACATAATGTGAGGCTGGTTCTGCCACAGTGTGGAGTACCCTGTAGCATGGCAGCAATAGGGCAGTTCTGTTGGTTATTGCTTCTTCATGAAGAGACTTGGCTGTTTAGATTTTTTGCTTCAGCTTTGCATGTGGAATGAAATCACTGTGCAATTGCAGCTGCCTTCTGAGACACTGGGCTACCTTACACTCTATTTGAAGACCCAAAGTCAAATTGAAGACTCCTTGGTTTCAGTAAGTGTTAATAGCAAAAATAACATGTTATTCAAACTCAGAGTATTGGGGGAAAAAATGTTTAAAAAACCCATACTGAAACTTTTTCTTTCGGTAGAATCTTTTAAATCTGTTTCAGTTGTTTGAATCAATATTTACTTGAATTTACAGACATGTTTCTGTACATGACATCTTGTTACAAATCATCATATATTGCCCTGCTACTTTCAGTGCTGATCTCACATACTTTAACTAGTGCACAAAGGGAACCCTGTGAGTAGGTAAGCTGGGGTGTGAATTCAGAATATGCAGGCACTCCACAATATCGTCCTATGCACAGTCTTCCTGTGGGTACGTCACTCCACTTTGAAAGTGGTGCATCACTACAGAATAAGAGCTTTGTTGCAGAATAGATAATAACCTTGTAAATTCACACTCTGTAATACAAAAACCTCCCTGAACCATTAGTGAGTAATTTTTATTGATTTCAGAATCCCATTAACCTTAAAGGTATTCCTCACACATGGTAGAATCACTCAGGAAAGCAAGCGGAAACCCTAAATTTGAGGCTTTGGGCCCTAAGGAGCATTCCTTTAACTCTATCCCTCCTCCCAACCTTGCAGATTCTGAATATTTCCATTCCCCTTACTGTTTCTTATGCCTTACTCTGTAGGTTACGGCCATAACTGCTACCAGTGGCTAGCCAGTAGCTTGACGTATCCAAAGAGACCTGGGGAGCAGAGCAAAGAGAGTCAGCTGATGACAGCAAACTGGAAAAGCAGCAGCTCTAGGCTTTGTGATAGTCATATGCGGTAGAGTATGGGAACATTGGTGAAGCAATAGGATTTCCCTGTCTTTCAGCCTCAGATCCATTGTCCACATTAAAAATAAATGGGAATTGTCTGGGGGAAAAAAGTAACAGTGTATATTTTATGTGTTGTATATGCTTTTAGTAAGGCCTTGGTTCTTCAAACTGGAATCATGAGCATCCTATATCTTATGGGATATCTGAAAAATCTAACTGCTATTGAAGTCTAGATTAAGAAAGTCCTCTTTACAGTGTTTCAAATGAATTTGGGGAGTCAGTGTTGGGAAAAATTATTTTCTGTATTTATTCAACATGGACTTATGGAAAGATTTTAGCTTCCTATGGATAGACATTGGATGTAAATGCAAATTCCCCTACTTCAGGCTTTACAAAAAACATACCAGAATTGGAGAAGTCTTAAAACAGGACTGATGCTGACTGCAAGAGTAATTTTGATGGGTTTTAGTTACACTGCTGTTGACTTTGATGAAGATGTACCTGAATGAAGACTGCAGCATTACTTGGGGAGAAAGTAATCTCAAATTACCTCTTATCATAACTTTTACAATAAAAAAGAATAGTAATGAGGACAAATATTTCTTTTGTGATTGTATATTTATCCCCATAATGAGAATATAACTTTATTTCCTTCAAACCAGTAATACCCTTTCTTCAATTATTTTCAAATTCCCAACATTATGTTTTTATGCACTGTGCTATAATCCTTACACATTAGCTTCTTTTTCTTTCTCTCACTCAAATTGAATAAAAAAAAATAGTGAGGACAAACATATATAAAGTTACCTATACCTTTTCCCAGCAAGACGACAAATAGAATTTTATCACATTTCTCTGTTCAGGGAATAGGCAATACCCTTGTAAATTGGGAACCTAATATTGCAGATGAATTAACTGCTTTTTTAAGATTATTCTTAGCAAATTCTGTAGTTCATATATAAATAGTGGTATATAAGGGAGGTATAAACCGTGATCCAGCACTAGGCCTGGCTCTGTAAGTAGACACACTGAAGTCACTTGTCATTATTTCTGTATGCAGATGCTTTTTACTGCATCTAATCTCCCCCTTATTGTCTCTGAAGAAGCTTATGAATCATTTTTACAATTAATAGACTGAAGTCAGAAAGTATGGAAAAATGTAAGATGGTGCTCACTGTTTTAGCACAAGTTCAAGTGACCTAATTTATTACTTTGATATGATGTTTATCTTATGACACAAGTATTTTACAGATTAATCCAAAAGATGTGATTAAAACGGAAACCAGCTGCAATGTTTGATTAAGGTAAATCAGACTTAGCAAGTGTGTCTTATAACCAGAGTGCTTTTAGGTATTGCGCTAAGCATTTTTTGTAACCTCAACTTATTGTATCACCAGAGTGCCCGTGTAAAACTGATCCCCCAAACCCTCGCTTAACTGTAAGAGTTTAGACTTGTGCTTTAAGTTAACTGCACATTTATGTCTCTTGATAACTTGCCTGTTTCTAATGCAGGATTTAACAGGCCTTGTACTGCTGACATTTCGCTAGTTATTTTGTAGACTGAATCTGAAGATCTTCTTTAATTGGGTAAAATAGAGCACTGTTTTACTGTTTGCAGTTTATCGGATGTATGTTAAGCTCCACTGAGGCTTCAGGGATCAAAAAATCAAGCAAAGACAGAAAGAAGAGAAAAGTGAACCAACTGGGCTATATTAGTAAATAATTTAGCTTGCTTAAAATAACAATGTTCACACATTTTTAATTTAAAGCCTGCTAAATCCTTTTAAAATTCATTTGTATTTGCAATTACTTAAACTGTGAGCTGTGCACTGAAGGGAGTGAAACTATAGATTTTAAGTACGTAGCTGGAGGTAATATATAAATTCAATTGATCAGTCTGGCAGAGAATTGATGCCACAATTTGTACCCAGTGGCACTTTCTCTTTCTTACCCGACTGGCTTAGAACATTATCAGAAAGTCAATATGATACGCCAATATAGTGATATACTTGCAGTCATAAGTCCCTTGTTTAGATTAAACCCTAGGTGCTCACGATGTGGATTGTAATGGACAGACAGCCTGACTCCATCCTATGATGAGCTGTTCTGAAAGCACTCGACTCAACTCCAAGGTTTCATATGGTCATCAATGGCCCCAGCAGCCAGCCAAAGCAGTAACAGAGGATGTCTGTCTCTGCAAAGCAACGCCGTGGGCAGGGAATAGTGCGTATGCAATGCTCCAGTCTGGCTGCAGTCCCCTCTCTATCAGCTGCCTGCCTCTAACAGGCTTTGCAGTCATCGCGATCAGGTTTCCTTTATAACTCTTCTTTAGTCTCATGTTTTGGTTCTCTCTCTTCCTTGTAATTTATTAATGATTTCACCTCCTCTGCATTATCTTCTGAAATCCTTCCATTCTATAAAAGGCATCTTTATGAAGCCTGAGGAGGAATGATTTCCAAAGTCCAGTTTTTGAGAATGTGCCTTTCTGTACATACAGTAAATACAGGCTTGTATTTGTGGCTGCATTGAGAACTGGATCAGGCCACTAGCTGCTAATTTCATAGAAAACACTTATTTGAGTAAAAACCCATTATGTCTGGTGTGACATATAAAACTAGAAGGTCATCCACAAATCTGCCCTGCATATATTTTCCTCCAAGGGATTTCAGTTGTATATAGTATGTACAGTAACATCTGACACATCACTGCACATGTTAATTTTTTCCTGTAGCAATGACCCTTACCACTCCACCTACATAACATGTGATGCTTAGAATCAGAGAATGATTGAGATGAGAGCTGTTGGGTCTACAGTTGTTTAACCCTCTCTGTGATAATGCAGAATTATTCTAACCAGTGTACCACAAGTACTTTGTTTTGTGCAGCTTTAAGTGACACAGCTGATGAACTCTTCCACCACTTTCCCCTCCTGACATTCTACCAGACTTCATTGTTAGGAATAGTTTCCTGGTCCTTGGACTAAATTCTCCTGTGCTCTGGTTTATACCTTATACATTCCTGATCATCTGCTCTCTCCAAAACAACTCCAACTTTTAGTTTTCTTTTTGAATACTTGTCTGTAATACCTATGGTTTTCATTGTAGAGTAATATTTAGGAATGGACTTCTTTCAGAGGCATGGAACTACTTTTGTTCCCTTGATGCAGGGCTGGTGACAAGGGCTAGGAAATTACTCTCAAGTTACAATTAGTGCATAGGTGTGAAACATTTTATGTACTGTCTCACCAATGAAAGGGAATTGTGTCTATTTTCTTAGATGAAGAAAGATAATTCTGAAACCTCACAGTACGTCTATGTCTTGTGGTATGTTATATTTTTTTATTTCCACTAATCTGATTCCATATAATATCTGGAAAATGAAAGTCTCAGTTATCTGGTGACCTGTTAAAGTCAATTGTAGGCAAGTCCACATGAGTAAAGCTCTCCTGCAAACACTCATACATGCACTTGCCTTTGTGTTCATGAGTAGTTATGTTGTTTTCATGGATAAAGGAAAGCTGACATGTAAGTGTCGAAAGGACAGGGTTTTAGACCGCAGCCATGGGGCTAGGCAGTCAAATGTTTGTGTAGCACAGAAAATGCACATAAATTTCCTGTGCCCTGCATATGTCCATGTCAATGACTTAAGTAGAGTGTGGGACCTCTAACCTTCAGAAACAAGACGAGCTGTACTTGTGATGCTGTTTCATACTGATCTATTCAATCATCAGTGACAAAATCCTCTAACTGTAGATTTGATTCTACTCATGACAATAAACCCTTTTTGTTAGACTGAGATCAGGGTAGAACCAGTCTCTTAATCCATTTGGCTTTTCTATTTTTGTACATTGATTGCTTATCAGGAAATAAATAAATGTGAAGGTAAAGGACTTGTGCACATCAGAGCAAAAAGCAATAGCCATTAAGCCTGTAACTTACAGTATATGCCCTTTTAGCAATAAGGACACTGCTTGAAATTGTCAGTGTGACAGATTTACTCTTAATAGCTTAAGCAAATTTCACAGTTTACCCAGGTCATTTTGAAGTAAGAAACATTAATGTGTTTGGAATAAAAATTAAAGATTATAAACTTCACACACATCTGCAGAGAGTCAGCCATATGTTTCGTGTGCTTATTTAAAATATTAGGAGGTGCTTGTTGGGATAGAATGTTTCCTCTGTGTGTATAACATAAATAACCTAAAGGCATTTAAATACATTTTGATATTTAAGGATATGTTTAAATCAGTTTTAACGTATCGATTCAGTCCTGTTCTACCACCACACACCCAAGACTAGAAAGCATAGAACTTTCCCAGTATAACTGCTTGTACAATGCACAGTGCTTTATGTAGGTTCTTATTGTATCAAGTTGCAGAGGAAAACGAGGAAGGAAGGGGAGAGAAGGAAGAGAAAAAAGGACGGAGGTGTGCGTACCTGCACTGTACAGTGAGGATGTGGATGTCTTCCCTCATGAAACTGGGCTGCTCTTGCCTTTGCTGTTTTCATTTCCTTGTGGGGATGGAAGGGCAGCCACCATTTTGCAGCAATGTGCTATGCTTGTGGCAGCAGCTGGCTCATAAGCAAGCATAATGTACCCAGAGCATATCACTGGATTAAGTACAAGTTCTGCTTTGGACATGCATTTTTTATTTCCAGTGGTTGTTGCAGTGGTCTTGAAGTTTTGCTCTAAGTGGTTTGGCTCAAAGGTGATGACTTTTTAAGCAGTACAATCATTTTATGCAAACTTGTTTAGTGAAAATCAGCATGAGTTGCTGCTAAAAGCAGGGTGCCAAAAGCTTAGTTTGCTACTGATCTCATCGTTGTTGCTACAATGATAGCAGTGGGACATTTTAGAGATACAAAGGTGACATAAACAAAGCTTTAGGTCTATTCTACTGGATGCTGAGCCTCTGAACCTAATCCTGGAAAATAATTTGGGATGTGCTTAAATAGAGAGGATGGTTCACCTACTCATAGATAACTTTTGAGGGATTGCTCAGGCATTGGCCATTAAGCATAAACCTAATCACTCTATTGGACTGGACCAGAACACTTAGCATTCTGTAGGATTGAGCCCTGAGTGTCTAATTACCATAAAAAATATACGGTGGGGAATGATTATGCACTGGTAGGGGGGATGGTAGAGTAACCCTAATAAATCTTTTTGATCTTTAATTTCTCTACTAAAGTATAAATCAGCTCTGTATTTTTCTAAAGCCTGGGTTGGTAACAGATATTAATGTAGCTGAGGCTAAAATTAAGATGGTGTGTCTGAATATTATTGGAAGGAGTGGACTGTATCACTGAGGGTGGGGTTTTGTGGGTAGACGAAGACAGTATGTTGAATCAGCACAGCCTTTACTGTGAAACAGGATCCATACTGCAGCGTACATTTCCAGTGAAGGGACAGTCTTCCTCTAGCTCCCTTGTAAATCTATCCAAGAGAGTATGCTGATGAAAACTAGAACTTTTTTTTGTGGAGGTGAAGGAGTCTGAATGTTTACTTGGTAAGGCATGGACTGAGATTACTCTGGTTGCTCATCTCAACTTTATTATTAACAGTCCTTGATGGCTGTAGATCCACATTTCCAGTTAGCATGAATTTGTCTAGCACTGTACTTTTTATGTGGGTTAGACTTAAGAAGTGAATGTAGGCGACCTTAATTCTCTGTTAACATTTTTGTGCGTATGGGAATATATTTATATGCACACATACTCACAGACATACGAGTAAAATATAGCAAAGATGCATTAATTTTACATTGATTCAAAATATTTACAGTTTCGGTTAAGATGATCGTGCTAAAGTGACAGAAAATAGTAAGTATTAGCATTGCACTGTAAGTAATGACATGTGCTGTAGATCCTCACAGAAAAAAAACAATTGCCTGTGGCATCCACACAGTATTTAAATTGGTAATCTCAAAAGCAAGGATGCTTAGATTTTTCAAGCTTGTTTTTGGAAACTCTTATCTTAGCTGAAAGTTGTAAGTTTAGGGGGAGTTGATAATTTAGGGTTTGTTTTGTTTTTTCTTCTTGAGAGCTAAGAGACTGATGTTAGAACTTCTTGGATAGGAGCAGTTTTCACTGTCTTTTTGATATATGACTACTTAACTACAAGGTTGAAATCTCAGAGGAATCTCATGCCTTGGTGTACTGGGTTTGTGTGGTGGGGTTTTGGTAGCGGGGGAGGGGCTACAGGAGTGGCTTCTGTGAGAAGCTGCTAGAAGCTTCCCTGGCTCCAAGTTGGACCCGCTGCTGGCCAAGGCCGAACCTGTCAGTGACAGTGGTAGCACCTCTGGGACAACAGATTCAAGAGGGGAAACCTTCAGTGGAGAGGAGTGGGATGTGAGAGGAACCCCTCTGCAGATACCGAGGTCAGTGAGGAAGGAGGGGACGAGGAGCGGGGGAGGAGGGGCTGCCCCTGCAGCCCATGGTGAGACCAGGCGGCAGGCTGTGCCCCCCCCGCCGCCCACGGAGGGGAGCAGGGGAGCAGATGCCCACCTGCGGCCCGGGGAGAGAGGAGCTCACGCCGGAGCAGGTGGATGCCCCTAAAGATGGCCGGGACTCCATGGGAAGCCCACTCTGGAGCAGTCTGTACCTGAAGGACTGCACCCTGTGGAAGGGACCCACGCTGGAGCAGTTTGTGAAGAACTGCAGCCCATGGGAAGGACTCACGTTGGAGAAGTTCATGGAGGACTGCTTCCTGTGGGAGGGACCCCACACTGGAGCAGGGGAAGAGTGTGAGGAGTCCTGCCCCTGAGGAGGAAGGAGCGGCAGAGACGATGTGTGACGAACTGACCGCAACCCCCGTTCCCTGTCCCCCTGCGCTGCTGGAAGGGAGGAGTTAGAGAGTTTGGGAGTGAAGTTGTGCCCAGGAAGAAGGGATGGCGGGGGGGGGGAAGGTGTTTTAAGATTTGGTTTTATTTCTCATGATCCTGTTCTGATTTGATTGGTAACAAATTAAATTGGTTTTGGTTTTTTTTCCCCAAGTTGAGTCTGTTTTGCCTGTGGCCATAATTGGTGAGTGATCTCTCTCTGTCCTTGTCTCGACGCACGAGCCTTTCATTGTATTTTCTCCTTCCCATCCCACCAGGGGGGAGGAGTGAGCAGACGAGCAGCTTCATGGTGCTTTGCTGCTGTTTGGGCTTAAATCACGGCACTGGGAGAGTCTCAAAAGGTGAAGATACATTTCACCTGTATAGACCCAGTTTGTCATTATATGTTCCTTTCATGATCTTTGCTTTTTTTTATTTGTTTCTAATTTTTTTTTTATATTACATGACAATGAAGCGCCTCTTGCCGCACCCATGAAAGCTGCCATTCAACAGACAGGTAAGATGATGTGTCAGAAATGCTTATTCTCTGCAAGTCTAAAAGGGCGAAAGAAATTTCATATGCCTTTTTTTTTCAGCCTTCCCTAGGTAAGTTCATAACAAGTGGGTTCCTACTGTTCTGCTTGGCCCTGAGTTAGAGGAACAGTTCCACACACTGTAAAATCAGAAGTTTATGGTCCTTACAGTCTAGAGGACAATGGTGTCTCTCTCTAAAATCTGAGCACAGGGTATGCAGAGAAAATAAATGAGTAAAATACTTGCAGTTGTCTGGGAATATGTAAAGAGGTTTGTTAAATGTTGTACATGTATTTGACATTGTGGTGGTTGTTTTTTGTTGTGTTTTTTTTTTTTTCCCTATTGGACTCTTCTCTGTTCTGGTAATGTCAAGTCTTGAAATACTTCAGTGCCAGGAGAACAGCTATAAAGATCTAGCAGCATTGTTTAACAATGTCTTTTGTATAGAGTAGAGACCTTTTAATATTTTCCTACTTAAGTAGTTGTTGCTCAGTTAAGGAGTCTCATTGATTATTTACTTGGGTAACAGCTGAAAAAGAACTGAGGATCCAGTCCTGTCATGTACTGAGAAACTCCTCAAAGGAATTAAGTTGCTTAGGGTAACTGAGATCACTTTGTGCTATGTGGGTTCAGTTCTTTAATTGCTAAAATCACCCGCCTAAAGAAGGTAACAGATACAGAAGGCAGAGTTGGAGCTGATGAAGAAAAACACCGAGCCTACCATGCTTAGTGGTATTTACAGGCATGTTTGCCATTTCTTAGTTTCTTAAATTATATTTAAGTTGTTAATAAGGATAAAATTTTTTTCTTTGTTCTAAGGATGCCAGAATAATTATTCAAAGGAACACATCAGGTCAAGTGTTAACAATATGTGCTTTAAATAAAAAAAAATAAAAAATAAAAAATAATTAAAAAAACCCCAAACTAACAAAAAAAAAAAAAAAAAAAAAAAAAAAAAAAGGAGGAAAGAAAACCACCACACACAAGAACCAACCATCTGTTCCTAAAAGCTCTTACAGCAGCAGCAGTCTTGGTAAGGATTTAAAAAATACAGTACAATTTCTGTGTTAAGATTTATTATAAGAATTAACAGATTTACCTCAATTAAATGATCCAGAGTAACTTCTGTACAACATATATTTACAATGAAATAATCATAGCCAGAAAGTGCAAAATGAACAGATCTCCTCATATGGCTGGTTTTGTGTGAAAATAATATTACTTAAGACAAACAGCACTTTTCAAAAGCTGTATCTTCAAAATGTGATGTAAAGTGACTCAATTCCTTTGGTGTAGAGTCTATGAAATATTAAGAGAACTTGGATTTTCCTCCCACTGCTAAATGAACAAAGTACAATGAGTGTCGGCATAAAAGTCATTAAAGGCCAAAAAAGTCAGAACTGATTTTTTGGTTGGAAAAACCCTCAGCAATTCTATTGTCCATAGCTGAGGTTGCAAGGCTACAGCTAGTTCTTTTACGCAAGGCTTAACTTTTTTGTGTTAACTGTAAAGTAAAACAGCTCTAGGCTAGGCTTTCAGTGGCAAAGAACTTAAATTTCCTGTAGGAACTACAGTATTAGCTGCTTGACTCGGGTCTTGGGGCAGAAAGTAAGTAGTGAACATTATTTTTTCTGGTGATCCTAGTGGTGTAAAGATGCTTTTAAGGAGGAGGAGGTGAGGTGAAAACAGGTTAGAATACAGACCACTCTGAAGGAAGCACTGGACAAATTAACTATGTATGATGTCTTTTCAAGGTACATTCTATAATACACTTGTTGCATTTCAAGTTACATCTTAAATGTGAATTGGGCAACATTATGGAACAAAGTCCTGGGAAACAGTGCATTAACTCATATAATCTGTGTGCTCAGGGAAGGGCCACAGATTCAGAGGCCTTGAGAGCATAAATCTGGTGCTCAGTCAGCATGATCTTGTGTTATGACTTATATCATAGGGTGTTATTGTGGCCTCGTGCTCCCACTCATACAGCATTTTGCTTGCTGTGCGCACTCCTACTAAGTAGTCACACCACATTCATCCCTTGACCTGCGTACTCTCTGCTCCTCTGTTCTTTGTGAGGGTCGTCTGCTGAACTCTCTTCTGTTTTTAGTGCTCATTGGAGGTTTATGGGACTGGATATTAATTAGTCCTCCCAGCATGAAGCCCCTCAGTATATTATTACAGCAATGAAAATATCACCACTTGCATAAGTGTTTGATCTTAGTCAACATATCTGGTAGGTTTTGGTATGGAGCTGGGGTTAATCCCAGACCGAACATCTACAGATTTGAGAGGAATTCAGATCAGCGACTGTATAGGCAGTTCAGGTTTATTTGTAGCTACAAGTATGACTGGGCTTGACTCTCCTGTCTGGATTGATCCTGAAACATACTGATCTTTTGCTCTTTTAATGGAGCTGGAAAAAAAAAAAATAAAATCGGTGTGGATCTTTGCGAGAGCCACACTGAGATCTTTTATTCAGCACAATGCACTGAACATGTTGTGTGCAGTTCTCCATATTTAATGGCTCTTTTATCAAACAGAGTTGCTTTAAGCAAGGGAATAAAATGAACTGTGTGCAAGTTGTTTCCTTGGCTTCCAATAGCCCCTCTCAATCCAAATACGCTGTTCCCCTATTGCCTGCAAATCAAACTGCACATATAAAAAGGGGAATGAAAAGGTTTATCTGCTTCCATTAGCAAATACTACATCTAACAAAGAGATTCATGTAATGAATAAATAAACACATGAGGCACACAGATGTTTTGCCTGAGTATTTTTTTTAAAATAAGTTCTGAAAAACACAGTTGAGTCTCCTTAATTGGCACAGGGACCCCAGCAGAGAGAAACATGACAATTAAGCAATCAGTTCAGTGATCAGAGGTGCCATGGAATATCTATGCACCTTTTGTGTTGGTAGACAGCATGTGCCAAATCCACAGCTCATGTAAATTGGCATAGATCTGTTGAACCCTAATGTTCTGGCCCTTGGTTTGGGCATTTGTGTACTGGAAACACTTTAACTTCCTCTGCCAATGTCAAACCTTTGTAAGTAGAAGTAGAGAATACCAGAAACGAACCAGGATCTGCATGCTAGCTGACTTACGCCTGCTCCAGTGTCTTTGCAGACACTGAAGTGGCTTTCTGGATACTGCCTAAAATCTAGGCATGGAAGGAAGATGATCTAGGTATAATAACTAGCTCTGTCATTGACCTTGAAGAAGTAAGCTTATCTCTTGGTAGCAGATACCGCTACATTCCAACCTGTAAAAGTAGAATAATAGTATCATACCATTCTGCTGAGGTTGTCCATGTCTATTAAAAAAAGGGTCAGTGCACCAAGACAGATGATGTTAGAGAAGCTAAAAAGTCTATAATTTTTTATTAGGAATTAGACTCTCGTTTATGTCTTTCGTATTCAGTTATGTGTGTGGTCATAATCTTTCATCTGGCTACTGTGACTCCTGTAAGAGGTTAATTTTTAAGGGTTAATTCTGAGAAGTTGCTATGAAAATGTGTCCTCAGGGAGGGACTGGCCAATTAGAACTTGCTCTTATGGTACAGTATTTGCATCTTCGTAACCTTTACTAAGCCTTCAATATGGCTTGAGGAAAAAAATGAGTGTGGCTGGTTCTCAGGGAAGATCCTAAGGTACATAAATACGAACTGCATTTTGAAACATTACTTGAACTTAGGTTCTCAAATCCATATTCAGGCACTTAAGGAAGTAGAAAGATTTTCGGAAGTGCTAGGAACTGAAATTTGAATCCAGTCTGAATTGGTGGGTAACTCGCCACTTCTGGAACCCAGTTTACTTATCAGATATCTAAATATGGATTTAAACTATAATTTTCAAACATTTATCTTGACCTAACTTTCCAGACCATGGAAAATAATGATTTTAAAGACTTACTTTTCATAATGAGTATTATTGCAACCAAAGCTGTTTAATTCCCAAATACTTACATCTGCTATGTCTGAAGGCACTGATGACTAAGTGCATTTGTCTGGACTATGTACCAACTACATCTAAGGGTATTTGCAAGAAAAGAAAAATCTTTTTTTCTCAGGTAACAGCTTTCCTGTTATATGTGAAGCTGATACCTTTGGTCCTCAGCACTGGGCAATCAACATGAGAGAAGGATGCAAAGATGCATCTTAAACCTCACGGATTTTAATTGGAAAGAGATGGCTAAGTCAATTGCCATCGTTTGAAGATGCTACCTTGAATGCTTTGTGACCTTTTCATGTCTGAGAACATTGTATGTTTGGATGGTGTTCTCATTGTGTAGAAACGCATCATCTTCTATGCGATGTGGTTCTGTGTATTTTAAAGAAAATGTTAAACTACTTTGTGTTTTTGTTTTTTCTTCTTACTACTTTTTGTTCCTTTTTAGTTTTCTTGGACTTATCCCATTGCTCTCCTCCCTCTGCCCCAAATGGCAGTGGCTTCTAATTTAAAGCTGACCTTTGCAGGTGTCTGTGGCTTTTAAGAGTGCTTTACCTTTTGTTGAAGTGGTTTTTAACTTTACTTTATATTTTAAAAAAAGATCAGTTGGGAGATTCTAATGCTCCCAATTCAGCTTTTTTACTAACAGTGCAAGTTAAAAGTCAGCATGGCTGAGAATAAGGGATAGAGAGGGAGAACATGAGAAAAGGAAAGTGCATATTGATGCATCAGAGCAGTGCATAGGAGCCATTATCACTGAGGTTGTCTCATTGTTTCTGTGATGAGTGGAGTTCTCTAGGCAAGGATTGAATATATTTACTGCTAAATCATATCCAAAAATCTCTTGAAGATGTTGTAAAAGAGCACTGAATCCCCATGACCTGTATTAAATTTAGAAAACCTTCTGTTGTTTGGAATTTTCATCTTCAGGTATATATTGAAATGGCTATAACTTTTATTGAAAAAATATTTATATATAAATCTCTTTTGTGTCTCTGATAATATCTACTATTCTCTCACCTTTACCAATCAAATCCACAACCAACATGTAGAAATTTTGTTTATAAAAATCTAAATTCACTTGAAAAAGTTGGGGGAGGGACATGGAAGCAGTGGTAGTGAGGAAGAGGAGGCTGGGATTTTCTATTGAACTGAAAATTCAATTTTTATGTAAAGTAGCACTTTATATATTTCTTCAGAGCAAGTTTCTTAAGTAAGTCTTACTCTGAAAGTTTAGGCTTGTCAAAACCCATGTCTCCCATTCCCTACATGTGTATTTGTTTTGAGGCTTATTAGGAAGTGGATGTGCATCTGGGGGTTTCACACATACAAACTATTTTCTTCAGATAAAAGTCTTCTGAAGGACACAAGACCTGTAAAGCCTCATGGGGTATCATACTGACTTGGATTTTATGACAACACTATGTTGAATTTTCACAAAGGTTTTAATCCCACTACCTAACATCAAAAGGAGCCTGATTCATAAAACATTGCTTCTATCACTTTTTTTCCTAGAATCTTGCTATAGATCTTTTGGAAATGGAGGTAGATATTGTGTGTTGAATTGATTTGTAGCAAAAAAAAAAAAAGAAATCCAGCCCTGAAGTGTTAGTCAGTATTGGCCTGAGGGAAGCATCTTGGCAATTGGACAAATTTAATTTTTCAAAAATCAAAAAGAAGGGTAAAGAACAAAATGTACCCATAAAATACATCAAACAGATAAATTTCTGTAGCTGAAACAATAATATATCAACACTGTCAAAAAGTCATAATTGTCTCAACACTGTAACATTATTTATTTAATATTGAGAAGCTATTATTGCACTCTAGTTTAAAAAACCACTCTTACCTTAAAAATGCATGAAAATAATATTAAAAATTAACACCGAAACTATACAATGTGGCAGTAGGAAGCTCAGCAAATTGATAATGAAATAAGGAGACTTTCAAACGAGGTCAGAAACTACTACATGATATCTTTTTGATGACATATGAGGAATGAGACATTAAATATGTCTGTTTTCTAGGAAAATATGAGCCCATTCGTACAACTTTGCCATCAAAAAAAGGCATAAAATACTGAAGGATGCCCATGGTACTGAGACCAAGAATGAAGTAAGGGACTGCAGTGTGAGCTTGGCTTTCTTCTTCTGGAGCAAGCATTAACTAAAGTGTGCTGATGGAGCAGCATAGTGAGCATTCACAGCTCAAGTAAATGTGGTAAGGATGGAAGTGTACAAGTCCAAAACAGGCTACTTTCTGCCGCTACTAACTCTTCATTTAAGTAATGATTTAACTGTTCACGTTGTAGTAGGGCCTAAATGCAATCAGCAAGTTGGTCCCATTGTGCTAGACGTGTTGTGAAGTAAAGACCTGTCATAAAATCCATACGCCTGTTTCAGCTCTGTATTGAAAGTGTAAATCAAGCTTTGTGTCAGCTTTATCCATAGTGAGTTTTCATCTGTGGCACTGAGTCGCTGACCACAGTGGGAGTTCCAGGTTCTCAGGGCAATGGGTTGGGTTTCCTGTCACTACAAGTGTTCCAAACAGACTCTGCTCAAATAAATGTGCATTGGGCTATTTTCTTCTCCTTTGCTGGAAGTAGTACCATCATGAGAAAGCATTCATCAAATATATTTATTTGCAAGATGAAAATGGTATCTCCCTAGGTCAACCTAAAGATTCTCTCTGTCCTGCAAATCAGGACGGTGTTGCTGAGAACCTACAGAAACAGGGAATGAAAGAGTGAAAATAATTGTTTATAAAAGTGAAGAAATCACTAATATACATGATGTGTAGTTTGCAGAATAGTTGGAATGAGGCTAATGATGTTTCTGGAAAGAACAAGGTACCACTTTCATGATAGAATGATGACAAAGTTGTAGTGACAGTAGGAAAGTAAGTAGCATACTATTACAAACATGCATGTGATACATCACTTTATTGCACAATTAACCATACCATTTAACATTATAAGTCTGCCTGCTGTTCTTCCTGCACCCACTGATCCATCTTTTATGGTGTATTGTTTATTCACCCAGGTACTGTTTCAAACTAGTGTCCAGGAAGTTTCTTCAGTCAGTCACACCTTTCACATTTCCTCAAAGAACTTTCTTGGCCAGGCACAGTCTCTTCTTGAGTACTTATATTTTCAACTCTTTCATGTTTCTCCTCTGCTCTGGATCTCCCTGGGTTCAGTTTTGAAGAAATATTTGTCTCCGAGAACTGAGACATTTCTCTCACCTAATTTTGAACTTATTTTTACATTCCTGTGTTGAGAATTCACATGAAATGATTCTGAGGTTTCACAGGACATAAAAATGCTCTAGTACTAAAGTGATACCTCATTTTAGAAATATTTAAGTTTGGTTTTGAGAAAATGATTCTTAATGTCACAAATAAACACAGCAAGGAACAGTATGCTTGTATTGATACATGCAGAAGTAAAAAGAGAACAAAACCCCTGCCTAGTTCTCATGTGAAACATTTTTAAAAACAAAAGAAAACACAGCTGGAGGGGGAAGGATAACAAAATCTAGTAATTTCTTTCTGTTCCTTTTGTAGGGCATGTTGCCCTGCCCTTAAGACTCTGCTCCCAGCTGCTTACAGCTAGAATTATCCACTAGGATTTCCATTATGAATATGATTTTAGTGGTACACCCAGGTTTGGGTTCGGGTGTCATGGGTTTTTGCTTCAGAATGTCTTTGTTTAAGTACCTTATGGTAGGTATTCTTCTTAAAACATGAATAATTATGGTTCAGAGAAAGTGCATTATTACTTTAAGTTACAACTGTAAGGAAAAATGACAGTGGTGCTTAAATGAAGCTTGACAGTCTGCATAGCAGGCACCAGCCATCTGTGCTATGGCAGCACTGTTTGTATTTTAATGTTTAAACATACAGCAAAGATAATTAAGAATAACTATAATTAAAAATGATTACAACAAATTACTTTTCCCTCAACAGTGATGTGTGCCTGTAACTTATAAGTTACTTGATGAAGTAACCCTTTGGTAAGGCAGATAGGATAGCTTTGCAATTCTTACCCCGTTTCTGACAGTTTGTAGATTTTTCAGCGGCTTTTTTTTTCTCTCCAAGTGATGAAAGCATTTTACGTACTGGGCTTCATAGACCTATTTGATGCACAGTAATTATCACTGAAATTTCATCCTTCATATCAGTATCTTCACTCTTTTTATTTTTTTCTTTTCCCTGAGACAAGATTAAAAGTGGCGTGTTTCTCAGGCTGTGGAAACAAAATGACAAGAAAAGAACACAAACTCACATATTTATTTTCATTTTCAAAGAAAAATATTAATATTTGCTCTTGACAAAACCAAAACAAAATTTTAAACAAAACCACCCCAACTTTTAGGATAAATTAATGCAATTTCTGTTATGACTTCTTATACCTCAGAATAATAAGCCCATTTGATTTTGCGGCCCCATTTGTATAAAGCTTTGACTCTTCCTTCTTGTGTGGAGTTCCATATGGATTCTGTCCTGTTGATGGGTTATGGTGTTTGTCCTCATGGATATGAACATGTTTAGAGTGCATGAGATGGGTCAAAGACAATTTTTTCTTAACTGGTCATGACCAGAATTTCAGTTTCTGAGTGCCTCCTTTTGAAGACATAAATAGGCTGAAAAAGAGAACAGTTTCTGCAGCTGGCTGTGGGAAGACCTTACTACTGATTTTCAATTCTACCATGTTCTTAGCAGCAAGGTGAGATCCTCCATGGAGGCTGGATGTGGCCAGATGGGTGCAGGCTCAGAAACCAGAAAGTCCTCTGAGATTCCTGTAGCATAGACATAATTACATCTTTTATGATGTTCCACTGTCACCATTCTTAATCATTTAGTACATCTTTGGGCTTTGGTGCCGAAGGCACGATACAAAAGGCGTTACCAACAGCTTCTGTGAGGCACAGTTGCATTTCTGAATTCAAGTTGTCCTGGTTCAGCAGGTTTTGCTTTCTTAGAGAAAATGGAATTGTTGCTTGATTGATTATGTATGAAACCATTTGTTTGTCTATCCATCACATATCAGTTTAGATGGAATAGTTTTTAGCAACTTGTTCAACACCTAAAGTTTTTAGTGATGCTGCAAATTTGCAAATTTGACTTAGTGTCACAACTACTATGTTGTTCCGTGCAAAAATTTCAGAAAGACTCCAAAACCATTTGACAGATGAATAAACAATGGCACATCATTTACTTATGCCTACTTAGCAATTTTGAGGCAAAATCAGAATTATAAGTTAAGATATTTTTATTTCCTTAATTGTTAGAACAGGAATAAAATAAAAGAGAGAATTATTGCCCATGTTTCTGCTTATTGAAGACAACATCTTTGCATCGTTGGCAGATCTCTTAAGAGAACTATTTTGGACTGCCACCTTGACTTTCAGAAAACTGGTATTTGCCATTTTGCAGGAACTATCATTTGAAGGTTGTTCCAGAACTTGTCATTGTTTTACTTGACATTAGTGATGCAGCCTGGTGAAAAGAGATTGATAGATGAATTAAAAGGCACATGTTTGTAAACTGAGATGGCCATGGAGGCATTCCTCTTGCCCTGAAGGTGAGGGAGGTGCTGTGCAATCTCAAAGGAAGCCGAACTATGTAGAACTGCACAGTTTGATCACATGCTGGTCACTTAGAGAAACAGAATGAAGAGAATATATAAGTGGGGTATGAATAAAACATTGCAATAATGTGAGGAAGAATCCAAATACTTTTCCAAACTAATGTTTTATTTACCACTCTAAGTAGTTTAGTGCTGTTCTGGCATGTAATATTTGATGGGTATTATGATTTATAAAGTTTGCATTGATAAAATTATCTGTCTTTCATAGAGGGGAACCGCATGGTCTTCTTGCTTGAGAATAATATTACTCCATAAGGCTGATTACAGCTATGTTTGAAATTCATTTCATATTTAAATAGTGTGGGCCAAAGTGAGCCCTGGTGCAAATCTGCTTGTGCCAATGGAACTCCACCAGAGGAATGTCTGACCCTATGGGTTAATGTAATGAAAAGATAACAGCATACTGTATGATCACATAAATTAAAGATGGGAAATACCAATTAGGTCAGCTAGTCTTTACCCGGGGGACCAATTTAGAGTGTTCCCTATACTCTACTCCTGAGTGCTTTGCATTGTTTTAAGAAACTCATGCAATAAGACTCATGTCTTGGGAGACTATGCTGTAGTTCATCAGATCTCAGCACTAAAAAATGCTTTCTGAAACCCAGCCCAAATTTTTTTTATTCTCAAGAATTAAGTCTCAATATCCTCGTCATAAGCTTTCTGTTTCACTCCTGAGTTTTTCTATTAGCTTTTCACAACATATAACACACATGTTTTCAATCAACACTTATCTTGGATTCACTTACAAATATAATGTAGGAGACTTAATTTTTTTATTATTTTCAGGAGTAAGTTAAATTCCCTAGGTCAAATAAGAATTAATCAAAATGTATTTTTAGCCTCATGAAAAACGTGTAGCCTGATGAAAAACCCATTAAAAAGACCAATATTTCTGGGTTGGGTTGGGGTGTGTGTGTGTGTTTGTTTGGTTTGTTGTTTTGTGGTGGTATTTGTTTGTTTGTTTGTTTTTGTTTTGTTGTGTTTTGTTTTTGTTTTGGTTTGGTTTAAGACTGGAAATAGAAATACACAAGCAATTAGGAAAGGTTTTACTTTCATCCCAGATAAATCTAAGTAGTACTGAAGATTCCAGGCTTAGATGAGATAAAACCCAATTTCCAGATGTGTCTCGAATGTTGTACGCTTCTGGCTACAAAGCTAACACAGACATTCAAGCTGTCATGTACAAGAATGGTGTCAGCCAGTGACTCGGGCAACAAAACTTGGTGCATAAGCAGTGCCATTACAACGATGAATGCTTTCTTACGGTGTGCCTGGGTCATCACACAAATTCAGTTTAACCTGAATTTGACCTTTTGGTGAAAGCAAGACTCTACATGTGGGTCAAGTAGTCACGGTTCTCTAAATGGAGCAAGTCTCTTTGCTTTTAATGTGAGAGATGGGCTTTGATCCAGTGTGTGCCAAACAGGTTCAGGAGTTGTTTAGAAATTGACTGGCTAAATTGTTTCTCATGCTGCCAGTACTTTTGTCTGAGACAGACTGAAAAAATTTGCTTTGGACTACCTGGCTTCTACCAAAACATACTATACAACAACAAATAAATTAATTTTGTTGGTTTATTTTTTAGATTATAACAGGTTAAATATTTCATCAGGTGGTACAGTGCTTACTAATGCCAGTTGTTAATAATTTGAGCGGCATTCATACCGCTTAACTTTAACACATAATTGTTGAAGTATTTGTTTTAGATTAGGAGCCTAATTTCACAAAAATCCTAGTATAGGCAATGTAATGTCAAAGACAACTTCAGAAACCAAATTTAAACTAACCTAAGTCTTCTTTTGCTATGGCTTGACCGCAGAGGACTCTTTCTACTTTTACCAGAAGGGTCTTTTACCCTGAAACGGATGTCTGTAGATATCATGAATAATTTCCTTGTTTACATGCTTTTTTGAAATGGTGGAAGAAGGTGATGAGTTATGTGTATTAAGACCTTTAATAACAATGATAACAGTAACTATAGCAAAAATTTCTTAAAAAATATATACATCTATCTGAAAATATAATTGAAAAAAGAGAAAAAATGGAGGAAAGTGAGGAAAAGACAAGTTAGGTCAAAAACCAGAAAATAATAGTATCTGAAAAGAATCCAAGTGAAATCAGTTATGGAAACAGGAAGAAATTATAAGCACTGGAATACTAAGGTTAATGGCATTTTTTCTTCCAGGCCCACAAAAACAGAAACGAAAGCATATTAATATTACTAGTTATGTATTGCTTAGAATACAGTAAAATTTTCCTTGATTCACAAGCTCTTTCTGAAGGACTGTCGCTAGCCAAAAGCTCCCATGACCTTAGCCATATTGTCACTGAAAGTAATAGAACTTTTTTTTAAAAAAAATTGAATTAATTGGAAGACTTACAATTTTAGAACCACTATTAAGATGGCTGTTGGGCAAAATAACAGGCAGTCAGTCAGATTGTTGTCTGCACTGAGTTTTGCTCAGGTCTGAATGGGCGTAGTGCCGTTACCTACATCTCCCCAAATCCCAGGTTTGGCACGAGGAGTAACAACATAATGAGTGGATGCCACAGTCTTCCCCTCCATAACCCCTCCTGCCCCAGGACCTGATGCTGCAGCTCCTTCCTTTCGCAACAGCAGCGGGGAGGCATGGGCGGTGAGACACACAATCTCTTTTTGTAACCAGACAATTCCCAAACAGGTTTTACAGTTGCTTTACAGCCCATTTTTTTTGTCACCTGAGTGTCACAGAGGATGATGTTTAGCTTGTGATTCGGGCCAAGTTAATTTAATTTACATAAGATGTATATGTTGAGAAGAGAAGTGAGAATATTAGAGTTTAAAAATGACTATCATAGCTTCAGATGGAGTGCCAACATACTTGAATTACCTGAGTTTTAGATCTACATTCATGAGAGATAAGAGAAAATCAGAGGATGGCACTTTGCATACTACTTCACACATTCTAGTAATACACTATAGACTCTTAGATTTGCACAAGGCATCTGCTGAGTTTCTATATAAAAAAATAAGAAGAAGCATAAGATGTAATGAAACAAGATAAAGAATAGAAATTCTGAAGATAAATCTTATTTACAGTAGACCTTTTTGAAAAATTATGTTGTATTTTACTCAGGTCAATGGCCAAGCCCAGAGACACAATTAAAAATTATTTTGGGTCAAGCCTAAATTAAAAATGCTCAATTTTCCTTTAACATTCTGAAAAGCTGAAACAAATTATTTCAGTTCAAATTGAAGATGCTGTTCAGATTGAAACAAAAGATTTTGTTTAGCTTCTTGACTTTCATTGACTTTGTCAAAGCTTAGAAATATTTAAAATATAAAGAGAGTAAATTTGTAAGTAAAACCTATTCTAGTTGAAAATGGGAATGTTTCTTTCATTTAGCAGCTATCAGAACAAAATACTTCCAACTTGCTTTTCATATTTTTTTTTTACTAAAATTTGCCTGAACTTGTCACACTCTTCTTGACCCAAACAAGCTTTTTTTGTTTTGTTTCTTTCTTTGTTTGTTTTATTTATGAATATCTTTTTTTTCAACTGTGAAATTTAGAAAGAAAAATGGTCAGAAAGGCCAGGAACGTATTCAGTAGCCTGGATGCAGCACACATAGAGAGCAAGTATATAGATACCTACATATAGTTATTTATTCTGTGATTGTAAGGGCTTACTGATTATCAGTAGGCCTTGTGAAAACTTGAAAACAAAAGGTATGTTTTTAAAGATAATCTTCTGCCTAACATGCATGTAAAAAGTAAATGAAGACATATAAGCTTTATTACTTATGTAAATATTGACATTATACATCCATGGCTTTGTATCATGCCTAAATCCTTCAGTTTCTATTATAATTTTTTTTTTTTTTTTTTAAGTTTTAGTATTCTTGAAAAATGCTAGAACAAATTTTCTTGTCTTCAGCCATAAACTATGCCATATGGAGTGGTACCAAGTCCTTGTAGCTCAACCAATTAGCAATTTCGTGGGGGACCATCTCTAAGGAAGACAAATTTACCAGGCAGTCCCTAGTTACTGGATCTACAAAGGCAGTTGATAGATAATTGACTCTGAGCCAAATGTTTGTAAAGAGGTACTTTTCTCATATGAACTTCTCAAAAGTTTATAGTGCCTTTAACATGGGACATGTGATAAGTTTTTATGGCAGGGACTTCCAAAGTTGGTAACCCAAGGCTGACTGGTGCTAGATTCCTAGTGTGAAGGAGACTAATTTCATGAGCTGTAGAATTCGCATTCTCATTTTGCCCTATCACTTTTTCTTTGCCTTTCTCTGTAAAATATGTTTCTTTGTGTTGGCATGCTACAACTTAATGTATGAAATCTAAACATTTATTTTGCACTTATTTTCAGTAGCTTAATTATAACTTTGTTTGATCTGACCTTTGCCTTTGTTTTTCATCTTTCACTTACATATGGTGTGCTTTCTTTTTACCCTGTCTTTAATTTTTATGTTAATACATGTTTCATATTTCCTTAGGCTCTGACTGTTGATTGTTGCATGAGATCATATTACTGCTCAAGTGAAAAAAATCTGTAAGAAAGCTCAGAGCCCAGAGCTGAGGAGAAGGCTGATTTCTTGCTTTTCTTTAGTTGCTACAAACCTTGGTTATTGACAAAAACTTCCTTGTATACAAAAGCACAAGGGGGCAGCATTACATTAAAATAAATTGTTGCACTGTGTGTGTGTGTGTGTGTGTGTGTGTACTGAAGAATAATCAGCTAGGTAATGCTAAGGTTGCAGAAAAAAATGTTATTTGAGTTTGTTCAGACTGCCTTATTAGTTTACTTGTCCTGATGGCATTGGTAGGTTAGAGGAAAAAATTCCAAGGCCATGGGGAGTTTTACTTACTTTCTGTTCTGTGGTAGATCCTTCATACCTTTTCCTTTCCCTGCTATTCCCTGTCAATAAATATTTATTTGTTTTTTAAGGACCACCATAGTTTTTCAGAAGACTTTCTTTCATGACTAGTTGGCATGAAAAACAACTCTTTGCTCCCTCATTGATATAGTACACTGAATGCACTGTAGAGGATTTCTGCCAACCTTTGAAACTTTCAAAATTGATCATCAAGGACCGATTTGGAAAAGACCAGTTGAAATGGCCTGTTCTGTTGTGGTAATGCTTATGTCAATGCAGTGAACAGACAGGCAGATGGATTCATGCAGAGTTCTTAAAAACTCATTTTTGGATGGAAATACTTTGTGTAGAAGCTTGACTTCAAAAAACAGGAATGTTTGTAATGACTTTGCAAGAATCTGGTCATGTCCAGAGTGTTCTGTATTGTTTTTCTGTCATTTGTTACAAATTGTTATTCTCCCAATTTTGAGTAATTAAAATCCCCAGTGCCTTTTTGTATGAAATTAATCATCTGAGCCACTTTCTAAAACCTGAATTCTGCTACCGTAGATTTGTCACTTTCAGTTTAAATTGACTGCAAGGTCTGACATATCTTTGCTGGGTTGGGTCATTTTGATGCTATGCCCAAAGGATGTAATCTATTAATTTTTTTCCAGGAAGTGTAGTGCCAAGGGTTGCTAACAGAAGTGGCTCTATAATGATTCACAAACTCTGAAATATGAACATGTATTGCCTGTATTCTGAATTTTTCAGCTCTACCTAGTTTTAGAAAAGAGCACTTATACACTTAGTGACAGATTCTAATGCCACTTGAAAGAATAATGTCAATGACTAGGGAAGGTTGTCAGGATTTGGTTGCAAAAACCTAACTCTATCCATTATTTTGGTTTCTTCTCTGGGGATGCAAATAATTTGCATATTATTTGGCATCACCTGTTGGAAGTACTCCAGAAAGTATTGTGTGAATCCACTTGTGTGACTGACTGCTTCCACCTGTGTTAATATAGTCACACTTCATTGTCACAGTCTTTCATAAAATTTACTTCTGAAAAGAAGAGTTAAAAAGGCTCTTCCAGGCCCTGAGTGTTGAGAGGCTGAGACCCCTCAACAGAGTCAAAGAGGTTGATGGGAATCACTACTGTCTCAGAAGATAAACAGAAGTTAATGTACAGCATAGGTATTTGCACCTAATATTTTAACTAATATTTTCCTCAGATGAAATGTAAAAAAGTGGTGCCTGGCTGTCGGCCAAATAAGTAACCAGTAATGCCATTAATCTTTGACAGTTGTCAGTCCTCCATCTAAGAAATTGACTGCTGCTTCCTTTCCATGCCAGAAAGGCCTGAGTAGTTTATAAAATGTGGATGTTAGGACTGAACTACATAAAATTGAAAGGTTGGTAATAAAATTTTTAAAAAGTGATTATTTTTTTTTCTCTCAGTACACTCAGAACCTAAAATGATGAAAGAAGACCTTGTTTCAAGAAGAAAAATATATAATAGTAACTTCAAGATAATATTTGAGAGAGAATTATAGGATCTTTTGTTGCTTTTTTTTAGTTCTTTCATTAAGTGAAACATACACATTTGTTTTAAAGTAAAAATGAACAGGTCAGATCCCTCAGTTTGAATTCTGCCCTCATATTTCTATTAAAAGTGAACCAAAGATGAACTTTGTGCTAAGAATTGGTTTTAATATGAAAAAAACCCATGTCCTTTCCTTCCGACAGGATTGCATCTTTGTATTTCACTCTTTCAGCTGCATTTTGGCCTGTTAATATGTGAAGTTTAGTCTTATTTATATGGAGGTTTTTTCTGTGATTTTTGTGCTTGACACCTGTGAAAGGTCTTCTCAGCTCTTTTTTCTTTTTCTCCAAACGTATAAAATGCCATCTTCCCAACATTCTGGGAATCTAGTTATACTATTGTAGCTTTCTGTTCCTCATCCAAAAAGCTGTAAGGAAGATGTTTTGGAGAATTTTCTCTTCTTTCTACAAACAAAAGATAACAATTGATGGCATCTGTCCCTGATTTTTACATGGTTCAATAGGTGCTAGTGTTATTTGAGTTTTTTAGTCCTATCAGATCATCAGAGATATACATACAAATCATCTCTTTTGAGGAAAAAAAGGTATCTTACCAATCATATCTGCTTCTGTAAGACATGGTTTGTACATATACGCTCTGGTATCTTCCATCCGGAGATTTGAACAGGAGATTTATTTCTGTCGCTCTGTCTCCCTTTTCCCCAAAAAGACTTACTCTGGTATGAAGCAGTTTATCAATTTAGTGATATGAGTCAGCGCACACTTTATGTCATACTGCTGCTACAGCAGACTCATCGTTCATGAAATGCCCAGGACTCGTCTCCTCTTTCCATAATAACTTCCTATTGAAATCCAGCTCTAGTTACCTGTCCCAATAACTTCATTTCACACAGCACTTCCCTTAGCTATTTAGGTACTTTAGAGATCACCTTCCTATAAGCATAATCTTTCTCTCTCTCTAGGTCTCATTTTAATGTACATCATCCATTGCAGTCCAAAAATTACCTCTAATGTCATTTGAACTTTGTGACTCCATATGCTGTTTCCACAAAGTATGAAGAGCTGTTAAGTAACAGTTGTGGAGAGAACTATTTGTAGCAAAAGAAGGATTCCCCTTGTATTTTAAGTCTCATTTGGTTCTTAATGATTTTTTTTATCATTCATTTTGATTGTTTTTCCACAATGTTTTCCTATGTTTGATCCAGGTAAAGTAATATTCCTTCTATTTCAGAGTACTCTCTTTCCCATTCTGAGCTATTAACTGAGGTCAATAAGTAGGCTTAGGGAGTTAGCTTAAGATTTAGGACACCATGTCTATAGAGTAAGACTCATACAAGCTATTGAAAGTCCTTTGGCTATACATATGGAACAAAAGCTAGACAGCTGAAAGCAAGGAGGAGTTCATTTGTTCAGTTTTGCCAATAAAAAGAATTTTGACTTTTCCACATTAAGGACCAGATATCAACTTTTCTCTGGGAGACTTTAACATACTCTAAGTTTGGGATTTTCTGAAGGGCTGGAGTGGACTACATTACTTCTACCTCTAAAAATAAACTCAACATTGAGGTTTAATTCACAGTTTGTTTCTTTGGCTTAGCTCTTCCTTCCACACACACAAAATATGCTTGATAACAAATTTTAAAAAAAATCTACAGCCAGTATCACTTGTCCACTGTTCATTGATCAATTTATATCTCTCATAGGCTGAAGGAAAAGGGGATGGCACTTCCCACTGTCCAGCCCGAAAATACTGCAATATTAAGGTGAAGCAGCTCATAAAAATCTTTAACATAGGGTGGCTAAAGAATGAGTCACACAAATGTGAAAAGTAATGTATCCTTCTTCATCCTGGTCATCCTGAAGGTTCTTCAGCTTCAACGTACTCTATCTTTTCTGTGTCTATCATTGCAATATAAACCTTTTGTAATAAGCTTACTCATAAATGTGAATAAATGGCAAAAAAGCCTCCTCCCTCCCAACACCCCCTGAAGTGTTAAGAACTTTCTGAAGTTATCACCATAGGAGACAGTGAGCAGGCAGAGCTTTGCTGGTTTCTGCACCTGCAATGCCAGGAGCAAAGCGCTGGCTCAGAGACGCTCCCTCCCGCTAGCCTTGGAGCTGTCATGCTCTCCGTCTCTGGAGCGGGCCGAGCAATCAGGCCAAATGCTTCACTCTGGTATACCTTTCTATTAATTTTTATTGTCGGTCTGGTCATCTGCTTTGCCCTCGTTCCCCCCCTTCGTCAAATAAGACACTGCTATCCTAGTCTGTGACAAAACCTAAAATGCATGTGCTTCCTTGCTTGCAGTGGCTGGGAGAGCTACCGTTGCCTTCCCTGGCACACACCCTCCCTGTAGACTGGGTGCACCATGCGCAGGGCTGGAGCCAAATGCTCTTTGAGCAATTCCAGAGAAGGTATCACTACTGCTGGGAAAGCATCACTGCATGGTGTAGTCATTTATTTCTTAATACCCATGTTATACATAAACCAAACATGTTATTGATAAACTAGGAAACGTATTTTCCTTGATTATCCTTTTTCAAATGGCATGACCTAACATTCTGATGTGAGTGTCCAAAGATTATTTATTCCTTACATGTGATTTGCAGGCAGCTTTTGTAATTTTATTGTATTTTTATGGAGAAAATTTATTATCAATAGGTTTATTCTCTAAGTTAAAAAAAAGAAAAAGAAAAAAAGAGAACTATTTGGTGTTCTGTAAGGCTGGTGATGTAAAGGAAGAGTAAATAGCATTTGCCTTATGTCTATAACTGAGAAGAGAGCTTAAAGAAGTGATCTATTATTCAGAGGTGCTGCCCTTTGCAATTCTCATTGACTTTGGGCTACATATCCAGGTATTTAAGTGAGATAAATTTTTAACATGCAAATCTAGAAGTGATTTTTTTAATTTTTTTTTAATTTTTTTTTTTAAGTACAGGTTCCCAATTATTTTTCCACAGATTTCTCCCTTTTCAAATTTTCACTTTCTTTTTTAGTCGTTTGCTTTTGCTGAACTTAACCAGATCTTAAAATCTTAATGTAATGTTTTGTTACATTTTTTTTCTTTTCAAATTAATGACTATACTGGCTAGATACATTCCTCAGGTTCTTTCAGCTTCTGTGAAGTAGGTGTGAGTGTTAGGACAAAATGGATAATATTGCTCTGTGTTACATTCATTTTATTCAATCTTCTAAGTAATGGAAAAAGGCTGATGACTGTCTAATTAATGGAGAAAGGCTAATATATATAAACTCACATGTGTCTTAGGGGTTTTAAAAGGACCAAGTGGGCTATACATCTGTCTTTAAATGCATAGGCATTTTTAACTCGTGTGTATTATTCAACTGTATAAAGCAGGTTTCTGATCTAGAAAGTCATTGTGGTTCAAACACGTAGCAAATATTTCCTTAACAACCTAGGAAAGACCTTCCTCAGCTGAGGATGAGTGAGCTGACCACCTTTGCTAGCACTCCTGACTGCAACACAGGCATGCGGTGTAGGGGAATCTTCTTTTCTGACTCCAGGTCCAAAAGCGGAGACATACTTAAGGGCTTGTGAGTTCAGAATTAAGACCCCTCTGCACCAGCACATTTGCAGTGTAAGCTTGAGCAAGGCACTGAGCCTCTTTGTGTTTTGTTTCCCCATGTGAAAAAATGTATTACCCTTCCTTCAGAGGATGATATCAAAAGCTTTACGAAGATGAGATGGTTCTGTAAGACATTCTGATACTATAGAAATGGATGTTATACAAGAAAATAAAAACAGTCATCTACCTGAACTGAAGAGGGAAGGAGATAAGGGAGCATGGGTAAGGAAGGCAGACATCCAATTTATCATGAGAACACAGAAAGCTCTCAATGTACAATGGGAACAACTACGAGAAGGAAAGATCTCTACCTTCTCCCTTCCCTGAAATCTGCATGGCCTATGCACAGGATACTAGTGTCTTTCTCTTTTTCCTTTTCTAAGTTTGAGAAGAAAACTCTGTACTTTCCTCAAAAGGGAGTATCTCCAGTTTCTCTGCATTTCCTTGTCTTTAGGCACAGACATTACTGGACTTATTCTCTTAATGGAAAACATGTTTCAGGAAGTTGATGTTGCTCAAGTGTGTCAGTCCTCTGCACTAGACCCTTAAAAGCAAGGAATTTCCAGATTCAGCGACACCTCTTAACCTCCCCTCACACCCACACAGCATGTCTCTGTTGACAGTGACAGATACTGCATCTTAATAGGGAACCTACTTCAGCCTCCAGCAGAGAAGGAAGCACTCTACTCATTAATCTCCCTCGTGGTATAGTATGAACCTTTATTTACAGCCTCAGCAACATTAGCAAGCGTTCTGTGTTGACATATGCACACAGGTTAGGCATGTCAGACAGTATGAGTTTTTGGGGGAAGCTGATGTTTTAATGAAGGGTTTGCCTCCTCCCCATCAGAGGGAAGTACTGCCTGCTCTACCGCTCACCATCTGTAAAGTAGCATCCCAACGGCCTTCCTCATCAATCCAAACCCGCACCCCTGAAACAAAATACAAAGGTGTTTTGGTGAAAGGCTTCAATCAACTAGACCTCAATGTTTAAAGCCATGTCTACTTGCAGAAAAAGGTCTTGTTTCTACAGTGATGGACAAGACATGAAAACCTGGATAAAGAATAGATGTCTATCCAAAGTGTCCTACATTTCTGTGGTTAGATATATGATCTTTGTTTGGGCCCTTCCACTTATCTTCAATGGGAAGCGTTGTTTTGCACCACTTACCAAGAAAGAAAAAAAAAAATACTTAAAATAATTTCGGAGGCTTGTATGAATAGGTCTGCTGTCTAATGAAAATCTGATCTGGGCAAAACCAGTGCCAGGTCTTGAATGTTCTGCAGTTGAAAGGCTAAACTTTGAAACCATTATGTGGGAGATGTACTCAGAAAATTGGATAAACAAATAGCTTTGTGTTTTTACCACCTACATTTCAGAGCATGTAGCACTTGGAAGTGTCAAGGTGTTAGTTGCAAGCTAAAATTTGGTTGTTAAGTTAGTTGTTTGCTAAAAATGTAATACTGTCAATATTACAAAAGGGCCTGTTTGTTCTGATCTAGTCATCTATACTAAGGATTAGGTATTAGTTGTTTTGGTAGGGCTTAAAGAAAATTGAGTGACGCTCTGGAAAAGAAAATTAATGTTTAATTAAAAACCACATATTGATTACAGTATTAGAGGGATACTGTACATTTTAAATATGATGCCGGCACTCGAAATCAAAGAAACAGTGTGGCCGGTGCTTGAGACTTGGACTGAGATTAGTGAGAGTTAGATTTTGTTTCTGGCATTAACTGCCAGTAACTTCCTGCCCGTCTCTAAGAATTTCTCTGCATCGCTTTCTCCCTTCTGCGTGAGCTCTACACTCCTGGGAACAGAGACTGCCTGTGCATGCTTTTTGGTTCAGAGCCACTCACAAGAGAGCCTCGGCTTTGGCAAGGTCTTCTACTTGCTATGATGCCTCTAGGAGAATCTCTATGCAAATGTGCCGACTTGGGGTAGATTAATACTTTCAGAGTACGTCTCTAACATGGTTTTCCTGCTACAGCTTCCTAAAGCTCATCAAGACTGGTGAGTTTGGGGGGTGAGGCAAAGACTTTTGGTCTGTCTGAATTCCTCTGTGTAAAAGCACCTGGAGATACTCTGGCACCTGAAGAACTGGATGAGGTATACTTCAGAGGGTTGTACAGGTGAGTGGTTGGCCAGACAGCAATTTTCTGTCTGTGTTCTCACATTAACTACAGAAATTACAAAGGACATCCAAGTTGCTTGATTCCTCTCCATTATGTCCTATCTTGCTAATAATACTGATGACTAGCTAAGGTCTTCTAGGAATAAATAGTACTAGTTTCTTTTACAGGATGGGGACAGACCCGTGTGAAATTGGGAAGTAACCTGAATGTCAGGTTTACATTTAGGGCTATGTATTCTGAACCCATGACTCTTGGCCTTGCTATGTTTTACATTTACCCATTTAATTTAATCCAGACAGGTCTCTATCTCCTTCTGTGAAATTCACTTGACCCTTCCTTGCTCACCTATATAAATTCCACTATAGATTTTCTGAGGGATATAATCCGAAATGTTTTATTCATGGTACAAAATCACACGTTAATATCACAGTATCTGATCCTTTGAATAATGATTGCTTGAAAACATTCTTTTTATCTGATCAAATTCTTAGCAACTCCTTATTGGATATGGGTCATGGGCCATTAGCCACCAGATAAGGGACATCCCTTAAAATGTAGAAGGATGGTCACCCTAACTTCAAATTTATCTCAAATATACTCTAATATTTCAGTAACTGCTTTAGGGTTACCTGCTGTGCTTAACAGCATTAATCCATATTGTTCTGATAGCTTTCATGGAATAAAACCAAGAGTTAGCAATAATCTTAATTAACAAGCAGTAGCAAACTGACTCTGGGGCACACTAGTTTGCCATATTAGCTTGTCAGTCCCTGTAATTTTTCTGAAAACACTCACTACAATGAGCTGTATGAAAGCAGATTTCAAAGAATGTGCCTAGTGAAGGGTGTGGAGGACAAGCTGGGTTTTCAGATGAGCCAAGCGCTCCTTGTGTAATGGACATAAACCACCCACGAGGTGTTGCTGCCATGGCCTCTCTTGCAGACAGAGGCTGTTCAGAATTCAGTTCCTTTGCCTTCACCACAAGTGCAGATGGTAGTGAGTGATATCAGCCACTTCACAGGGAACGATTAATCAGATGCAGAAGTCAGAGAGATTGGTATCATTGGTATTTAACAAGACTTGGATATTAGGGAGAAATATAATGCACTTCTCTTATGGGTTGCTCTTGAGCTGTAAATTTCCAAGCATTTTTTTTAAAAAATAGGTGATCATTTCTAGCTTCCTTTTTAGAGTGCCAAAGGAAAGTGAGATACTTACCTCTATTCTGATAACATCACAATGAGTTAAAGATTCTGAAAAGAACAGAAATCCCCAAATGGACTGTGCCACATTGCCAAAAAGTCTTCCTTCCAAGGACCCTGTGGCAATGAGTAAACTCTCGGGACACTGAGGAATAGGAGAGAGGAATGAAGTAGTAGAGCCACAGTGCTGTGGAGTTTGGGCAGGATGATACTCCTTGGGGCACCTCAGGGAGGGATCTACAAAATGGGGCAAGTCTGCTTTGTGATTTTGAAGGCATTCAAGATGTTCAAACTAGTTCAAAGCCATGCCAACAGCCATGCAACTAAACAGATAAACTTTTTTACTCAGCTTCTTAGATGGATTTTGCAAACTGTGCTTGAGACCTTTACTGCCAGGGCCCCTTTACCTGCAGTGCCAGACAGTACCTTATGTTGTGAAACTAGCTGGTAGCTCATTTGGCTGAATATAGACAGCATTTGCAGTGTTGAGATACCCTTTCAGAGGCCTGTTGTGTTGTTGTAGTAAACCTGAAGGGGTACTTCCAACCCTGAGAGCAGCCCTATCCTGTTCTTTCTGCAAAACACCATATCCTCTGCTAGCCTTACCTCACGGGTTTTGTGGTCTATATCCAGGGGACTGGAGGGTGGTTGAAAGGACTTATCAAAGGTGATGTAGATCCTTGTAGCAGAGTTGGATACAGACTCGAAGCCTCTTGATATCTGGGGCTGTGCCTTCCTCAGAGCTGTCCCTGGAGAAGACAACAGCCATGTTAGGTATGTTTGCCTAGTCAGTCTGTGTTAAAAGAAGTACTGAAAGAAAGGTAAAAGCAGTGATTACAGCGAGCCAGTCAAGTTATGAAAAATATACTCCTAAAAATCATATTTGACTGTTAAACTGTCCAGCCTTGATTAAACTGGGTTTTTTTTTTGTCATGTTCCCCTCACACAGTTTTCTGCAACTTCTGCCCCCTAATTTGTGGTTTTTGAGAAATCATGTTGTATTAGCTAGTACAATATTATGCTTTCTTTATGGGACATGAGTTTTTTTATTTGCTGCATAATAACTACTCCATCACTGCGGTTTCTTGGCACTTCCAGGGGTAAAATATCAGCCCTTCACTGTTTTAGTTCTACAAATGCACATACGCATGTTCTTTCAGACACACACAGACTCACACACAAAACCCCATGCACTCATTTACTGGCTTACTCCAAGGGACAATGTGTTTGTGGATTTTGGTTTCATAATTTTAATCTTCTGGTGTTGGTAGGAAATGCAAGGTTAAAGAAGCGTGGACATGAGCACAGCATTTGGCATCTTCCCTAGCTCCCAGTATGTGAGCTCTAGAATCTGCTGTTAAACACTGCAGAAATTACAGAAAAGGGAACTGGCTCTGCCACCACAGAACCAGCACAGGATTTGTAAGACAAGACTTAGTATCTGTGGAAAAAAATACCTAGCAGAAGTACTTGGATACTGACAGCTTGTTTCTAGTCAGCATCCCACAGCAAAGAATTATTACATCTTATGATTATTTTTTATTTACATACACATCAAACTGACAAAATGAGGTTTATGCTTTCTCCACTTTTTAGTTTCCAGCTGACTATCATTTTCTTTTAAGATTAAATAAGTAATTTATTGAACTGTAACATCAAGTATTTATTAGGAAATTGCTGGGTAATTTTAACTGTATCTTTTTTTAAAACATAAATCTGCATCCAAGGCCTCCAGTAACTTTGTGCGACTCTGCACCATTAATTTCTTCCAGAGTGACATTCTGATATGAGCTGAACAGATGGAATTGCAGGATTGTTCTAGCAAATTTATCATAAAAAATGCATCCGACACCTGTGTAATTTGCCTAATCATTTTCCTAATAAGCTCCCACCATTAATTATGCACGATTTCCACAATGCAATCAAGATAAAAGTAAATCTGATGACTTAATACCCTTCAAAATAATTGGTTCACCCAACACAAGGCCTCCTTTGCTTTCCATAGCCATTCCAGTTAATTAGAAAAAGGGTGCACCCTGTAGGAGTCAGCAGAATGGAGGCTGATCGCATGGTGGGAGGCAGGCCTGCTGGTTTTTTGGGCAGGAGTCAAGGATATTAACTCATGAAAGAGAGGAAGGGGCCCCCCCTCGCCCCCCCCCCCGCCTCTCATCGTTGCCTCTCTCCCCCCTGCCCACCCCACCCAGCAGCAAACAGATGCGATTAGTGTTCTTCAGCCATCAGAAAACTGACTGCAGGACTCCGAGGGTCTAATGAGAATCAACTTTTCGGCGGCTGCTGTCTTGCGGTGCAGCCCACCTGTCACATCATTAGGTGCAGCATGTGCCTGGAATTCACTTTGCTAAATGAGATTTACAGGCCCCAGTGAAACCCATCCTGCAGCATTCCTGCTTCAATTAGCTAAAGATTAATTGTCTGAGAAAGGGAATGAAAGTTTTACTTCAACTGACCTGAAAAAGGGGGGGGAGGGGGTGGGGGGGAGGGGGGGCGGAAAGTATGGCTCAGGTATTCCACATAGGCCTCAGGCACTGTGGAAAAACGTGATAATTTAAAGGTGCTGCAAATTTCCTACACCTCGTCTGGATGAGTGAAATTAACTAGCACTAAAAGCTGTCAAATTAAAGGTTGACTTCCAGATATTAGCACCTTAAATGTCACCGAATATTCTCTGTCTCTCCCCTCCCCATCCTCCCTCCTTTCTCTCTCTCGGCCTCCCCCCCCCGCCTTTTTTTTTTTGGCAAACACGCACATCAGCACACCTGCACGTGCACACAAACATTATCCTACTGCTGTTCCTGCTAAATGCTTGTGCGTGCTCAGGCCGGAGTCGCTTGGTATAAATCTCTGATGTAACCATGGCTACAGAACAACTGGCAATTACAAAATTTCCTCCATTTTTAATGTTACACTAATTATGTTTGAATGTGTTTTAATGGAGAAAGGAATCGAGGAGATGAAACAGTGTTCTGTACACGAAGAGCGGTGGGAGAGCCTGTGTCTCCCATCTTCGACAGCTTGAAATCCAAGCCCAGGAAAGGCACAGATCATCTTGAAATGAGGTGGTTTGCCTGGGGGCATAGGATATACACACCAACACGTGAAATACATGGACTGAAGTTTGGAATCCGGATGGTACCACCAAAACAAGACCATGCCCACTTGTAAGTTGGGAGAAAAAAAATCGCAGCTTCATTTGAGCTTCATTTCAAGATGAAATGATGGCTCCTTGCACTGCAGTGTTACTGCTTTGGATGTCCTGCTGGCCCAAGGTGGGGCTTCAAATCTGAAGCTGGTTTTGTGGCTTTTGTTCCCCCTGTGATTTTGAGTTAGAAACCATTTTTTTTCTATTCTTCATGGTGTAAAATACTGGGGGGGGGGGGGGGGGGGGGGGGGAGGGTGGTTTCCAGGCTTGTACAATGAGTCAAATGGCAAGCACCATCTGCAGAAAGCTTTATAGAATCAAAAGAACCAAACCATTTTGTTACCAATTGTACTCTCAGCCCCTAGGTCTGATGTGTGTACTTGCGTTTCATCGCAAGGCTCTGTGTCATCCAAATGAGTATGTTATGTCAACACATTCTGAATGAAGCTGGTAAGTCCTTGCAAGTGAGTGCCTCCTGCCCTCCGGCCCCAGCTGAGGTGTGGGTGGCACCTCCCTTTTTGATTTTAATGCCATGCTGGAGGGACATGTCCTGCCACCCAGATTATTCTGGGGCTGCACATCGGCCTCAGAGCTTTTCATCAGCAGTACCTAGTGGGTACCCTCACAGGGTGCAGTTACAGTGGGATCCTGTGCTGGTATTGGCAGAATGTCTTTAAGCGGGGCAATGAGACAAACAGAAGTTAGTAAAAGAGAAGCATACTCCTTCCTACATTTTGAGCTGGGGTCAGAGGGATCCTGTGCAACAGGTGTAAGTATTTGAAGAGTGGGGTTTTTTTATTTTGTTTGGGGTTTTTTTTGTTGTTGTTTTTTTTTTTTTTTAATAAGACCCTGATTTGGTTAGATTTTACTCGGGGGGGGGGGGGCAAGAAAAACACCTGGCAAACATTTTGCATCATACTGCTCCATCTTCTTCCTTAACCCGGTAATTTAACATGCATGCACACCCACTGCTGAAGGTGGGGTGGGGATACTGTTACAAGTTTCCTCACAGCAGTGAGCTCTCAATCCCAGCTGTGTCTTCAGCGGCATGAGCCAGCTTGATTATGCTAAAGCACCCCTGGATCCCTTCCTCTTTTGTTTCATTCTACCCAGGGTTTTAAAGCTTAAACATTTGATATGCTTGGGTAGTTTCTTCTCTAATTTTATCCCAGCTGACTATGCAATGAGTTTAACTCAGAGCCCTTAGGTGCAAGCCACTTTCCACAATGTACATTAAACCTTATAAAACTAGCCGGTATGTCATTACCCGGAATATAATTACCTATATTGGAATTTGGCCAGGATACTGGGGCTAATATTGTTAGCCTTGCAAAAATTGGCGTGGGACTTTTTAATGACCACATGTGGTCAGTGCCATATGTTTCTAACTCATCTAAAGGATGGTACCTCTCACACAGCCATGCCCCCTCGAAATCACTTCAGGGTAGGAAAGCAAAAGCTCGGAGGCCAGGCAGGACAGGCAGTTGCTAGTTCAGAGACTGGTGACATCTTTGATGTGGAGCAGGAGACAGCTCAGTAGCAAACCCCAGCGTTGCATGCCCAGGAGCTCTTACTGGCCCAAGCTTTACACGTTCCCTCCCTCTCTTTTGCCAGTCCTCACGCCTTTGTGACCTAGCCTGATAAGAAGGGTCACTGCCCTTTCTGAAGATGATGTATTTTATGTAAAGCTAAATTTGTTATCGCTCGTCATGCGAGTGATTTTATCCACTGAAGTTATTGATTTAGAGAAGATTGGCCTAAAACCACAAACGCAATTGGCAATGTTCTATAAAGCCCTTTTATAAGTTCCATGTGTTCTGTGCCAGACAGCTATAACACGTCCTAACCGAGGATGACTGTGCTTTAAGGTTATTAAGCTAACATTAATATTCACATTAAAAGGAAATCCCATTTAAATATTTGGTGCAGTGTTTCCATGTTTGGTCCATATGCCACTATGAAGTTTGGGATAGAAGCTTTCTCAGACAAAACAGGTGTAGTTTACTCTGGACAGTCTGATGAGACTAATCTCCATCACATTCTTCAAAATGTTCTTAAAAGCATAAACAAGCATTGGGTTTTGAGCCACTCTGGTAAAATGTCATTAGAAGGTTCAAATGAAGCTTGCAGTGCCCTCGGTTTTTCCTTCTTATCCTGATGAGGAGTGTTGGGTGTCCTTGTCCTTTCTCGGTTTCTTCTTTGCGGCTCTCCTGAGTCTCTTCTCAGAGAGACCAAGTCACCGACTCTTGTGCTGCCTACGTGCCTGGGGTTCTCTCCCCACTCTTTTCCTTCCCACTTTCCTTTGAACCACTAAAACGTATTCTCTTTAAATTGTACAATGAAACCCTCCATTTACTTTAGCCTGCCATAAAATAGATTTTCATTATAAAACATTTGATGGTTCTGCACTACTTCTGGCCTATGTGGCTTGTTAAGGCACTAGTGGTGGTGGAAGAGTGATGACCTACCACCTCTGTTTTAAACCTAATTCTCTCCTGATTGTCAAAAGTTGTGAAGAGGAAATCAAATCTATTATTGGACAAGGTTATCATTAAGGAGGTTAGCAAGCCTTCGTCTTTACGGCCTTCAACTTTACAACTATCCTTTGCTTGAGAGATCATCGTTTGGCTTTAACGATCTGTCCTGCCACAGGTAGTGTTTAATCTTCCCTTTTTGATTAAACTAATAGAGGTGGTTTTGCCAAGTCATCTTGAAGGATCTGTTTGCTTCAGATGTCCTGGACTTTTGACTTTGCTACAGCTTTTATACCTGAATATAAAACAAGGCTGGTATTTGTGACTTTGTTTGTGATCTCTTCCTAATAATGACTAATGTCAATCCATACAATCGTGGCTCCGTTTATATGTAGCAAAGATGTGGCAGATGAGCAAAAAGAAAGAAATAGATGTTATCAACAGTCATTATTGTCACAGAGGTTAAGAAGCTCATAATTCCAGCATCCAGTTAGACAAGCCGCTGTGTTTAGATAATTAAATGGTAGCTGTGACAAGGTAAGCCTTTTCCACATATGCTCATTGAGAAGGTACACGCTCCTCTTGCTTCCTGATCACAGCACGGTGACACGTTGTCTAGAGGCACCCCAGACCTGGCGTGTTTTTTGAAGCCAGGGATAAGCTCACGCTTTGGGCCTCACGGCAGGGGAGAGGCGTGGGCTGGATGTAAGCAGGTTCGTCACCCGGCGTTCAGAGCGTGTCCGAGCAGGGGTTTGTGCGCTCGGAGGGAGCTTGTCTGGAGAGCGCTGCGGGGCTGGAGGGGACTCTCCGACTCCTCTGCAGGTGGCTCAGCCACCACCAAAGCGACTCGCCAGTAACAACTTCATCCACTTTTACTGAGATCTCCGCTACTCCAGAACTAGCCCGCTTTGGGAGTTAGGTTTTATAACCTGCACCAGTTACCGCTAAACTTCTGCATCAAATTTCAGAGATGGATGTTAACCTTTAAAAAACTAAATGATCTAAACCCAATCTAATTTGAGGAGGGGAACAGTTCTTAGGGTGATATCCTTGTGATATTCCAACCAGGAGTATTCCCGTCAGTCTGGCAGAGGAGGACTCTGGCAGAGGTAGGTTTTTGCTGCTAACTCCAGAGCTTTGAAATTCACTCCTTTGAGAGGCACAGTAAAATGAAGGCAGCAAGGGGTGGGAGGGCTAGAGACATGGTGTTTTACTGGAAAAATCTGGATCTTTTGGGGGAGAAAGGGCTGCCTGAATTCAATATAACTGGATGTATATCTAATTAATGGCAGAATGCCCAGTGCTTTTGGAAAGCACTTATGGACCCAAAGAAATAATTCATCGTACGATAGATCCCTAGCAAAGGACCTAACTATGATTTGTGCCAAGACCACTCTCCAGCTTCATTTCTCCCTGCATTTTATGTTGTGGTGCATATTTTCAGCCCTCCTGAAGCCAAGATCAATGGGTTAAAAGCCTGTTTTGTAGGAGAACTGCATCCAGTTATACTTATTCCATCTTAAGTCCATAAAATTTACTTTTTTTTCTATTGTGTAACATTGTTTTGAGGTGTTCTAGGTCTATTTACTAGGAGCTCATGCACACCCATATCTTTGGTAAAATGAGGTTGCAGAGGTGTGCAGCAAATATTATAAAGGCCCTCTATGCCAGCAAGGTGGCGTGACAGACTGGGAAAGCCTATTCATTTGTTTTCCTATTTAAAAGAAAAATAAGTGCAGAATGATAAATAAGGAGGTGAAGCATAACCACTTAGCACACAAATGTATATTAAGTAGGACTTGATGGGAATGTTTTACAATTTGTTCCTGAGAGTATTGCTGACCTGTGCAATTTTAAGTGTGCAGTAAAATGAAGCCCTTCTAGATGGATCTGGTGATAGCAACTCACAGGATGCTCTGCAGAACGCCTGGACAATTGCAAAGGCAACTGTAATTTATTCTAAAGGTTGCTTTTCAGGTGTATTTTTGGCAGGTTTGAGGTTTTATTTCCACAAAGAGGGCATCTTGGTATCTGAGCAAAAATGCTATTTTATTGGAAGCTTGAAAACACATTTTGGTTTGTTTGTTTTTTTGGGGTTGGTTTTGGTTTTGTTCCGTGGCCCCTCCCCAAATGATGGTAGGATTTTCTCAAGGGATTTCTGAGAGCTGCTGAGCAAAAATTTGACTTCAGTGAACTTTACTGGTATAGTTATTGTCACGTAATAATCACTTTTTAAGTGCTCTTCTACTCTACCTCTGATTGGTCTTCTAAGGGTTTTCTTTTTCAGAAAGTAGGTCCCTTCTACATATTCCATTAAATCTTACTAATTTCCAATGATGTTTAAGTGTCTTCTAAGAAAGAGGCAAGGGAGGCAGTGTCTTGAGAACCATGGAATGCTTACTTTAAAAGAGGACTTTCCCGTACTAGTATGATGCCCCACCTTTTTTTGATTGTTTGTTTGTTTGTTTCTACTCTGAATTAATTATTCAGTAATGTTGGGTTTATTTCTACAGCTATTATTTGCCTTTCAGATATTCAGGCTTGGAAAAGGCAATCTAAGGCCATTGGCTCCCCCACCAAGTTAAAAGCACTAGAGCTCCTGCTGGGACATCCTTGCTCCCAGCCGCAATGAACAGTAGGAGACTATTCTCATTTTTTTTTAAGCTCTCAGTATTTCTGCTGACACCTAAATAGGGATTGCTGACTTTTTGGTATATCTGAAAATGCCTGTCTTGTCTTAGCATCCTCAGCAAATGGGAGCTCAGCTCTAGAGAAAATTTGGCTCCAGGTCTGTATACTTATGGCAACTTCCTCAGTGAAAAGTGAGCTCTGTTGTTAATTAATGCAAGCTGTGTTATCATTTCATCTACTGTTGTTCCTTCTGGTAGGCAAATTTTCTGTTTATTGTAACTATCGTGGTAGTGTTTATGGGCCTTAGTCAAGAACTTGGACCTCATGGTATACAGAAATAATAATTACTACTAGTTTCCTTTTTTAGCTTGCTTTCTTAAGAAAACGGGTTATGCTGTCATGCTGTTTGTCTGGTGGCTTGCTCCAAATAACTTTGGAATCTTTTAATTAATTTCAACCAAAGTTTACTGTGGGTGTTCTACCAATTTTGTGGAAACTGGCTACCAGCAAGAGGAGAAGGTGATGCAAATTAGGGTTCCTGCTGCAAGGAAGACTCTGTTGTGAGCTTGTGTTATTTTCTTTCTGGGAGCAGGCATGTGCTGGCTGGCCAAGCAGCATAAATATAGTTCTTGTGCTGCCTCTTCCCTGTTCAGTAATTAGGAAATCCGGGAGGGAGGTGTCTGCACTGTGTCCTCATTTTGAACAAGAATGCAAGATTGGAGGGAGGTTGTAAGTAGCATCGAGAAGGACTTGGATATATTGAGTGGGGATTTGGGAAACAGTCTTCATTAGCTCTGCTGCTCTCAGATTAACTAGATTTATTTTTTTAGTGTACTTTGGAGTGCAGATATTCACTAGGATTTTAATGGGAGTCTTCCTAAAGAGAACTGGGAAAATCCATGGGAAATCCTAGAAGTGATGATGATGTTTTTCAGGACTAGAGATGGTAATATCATTTGCATATGATGTACAAGTAGATCATTCAAATTTGTGCACATTTTACAGTTGTCATATGTTTGTCTGCACTAGAGGTGTCTGACAACCATCAGTGTCCGTTTGCATTAGTTTCGGGGGAGGGTTCTTTTGCATGTTTAAATTGTCCTTATTTTTATTTTGAGTCATTTAATCATTTATAAAATCAGATGAAATTTTGTCAAAGCTAGATAATTTTTCCAAATCTATAATAAAAATCGTGAGTGTCATATGTTTAACTAGGGGATTATCATGAATAAACACACCCCAGAGAACACTGCATAATGTTTTTTCCGCTTTTCTCTACCTTCAGGTCCCAGGGAAAACCCATTTTGAGTATCATAGATGTTCTGCATTGACCGGCTAACAAGGTAATGTGATCAAGAAGTAAGAAATTCTCTGGTTTGGAAACCATTAAGGTTTTTTTCGTTATTATTTTTATTTTATTTTATTTAGCATTTTAATGTTAAACTAGTGTCCTGGCTGAACTCCAGCTTCTGGACAAATTCCAGTTTAAGTAATTGCATCCTATGTAATGAATTTCCCTATCTGGCATTAATTGGAAAAGCTATTCTTCAATTCCTGTCCTAACCTGGTATATAATGTTGCTGTGTGCTAGAGGTTACTATGATCAATCCTGGAAATGGCTGCATTTTAATAGATAAATACATATGCACTGGGCAAGTTCAGGAACAAAGCAGCTAGACAGATGTGACCCACTGCCATCTTCTATGACGCATTACCTGCGAAGCATGAATGCTGCCCTCTTTCAAATAAAAATGTTCCTACTCCAGCATTAGTAATCACACTCTTCTCCCGTAGCTGTAAACCTTAAAAAAGAGGATATAAACTTTAATTCGACTTATAGCTATTAGAAGGGTTCTTTTTAGCTGGAGTGGCAAAAATGCAGAGTTAAAGGTTCTGGATTTACTTCACAGTGCCACAGGGACCTTGTCCAGGTAAGGCCCGTATGTGTGCAGCCGGCCATGCCTTTGTTCGTGTGGCTTTGGGGGGAAGGAGGAAACCTTACACAAAATAAATCAAGTGAGAATTCTTTACTACTGTTTTTACAAAATTAAATTAGATTTCTCTAATCTCAAGTGGTATTTTCAATATAAATTATCTATATATATTCAGCCTGTTAGCATTCAATATAATTAAAGCCAGAAAACCTGTTTCTATTATTGTTTACTGTTTACACACCCTCATAAATTCTTGGGAGTTTTTGGCCATATTGGCTACCTATTCTGAGTTTGCCTTCCTGGAGTTGTACGATGAATTTAAATATACAGCCTTAACTATTAAGAACATTTTCTTCAAGATTCCTTTGTTTTACAAGGCATGCTGAGACCTACATATGAAGACAAATTTGAAGAAAATTGGTTTAATAATGTTATGCGCAATTAAAACGTGCAAGCTCTGGGACCGTTTTCCTGATGTGTATGTATATACTTGGATACATAGCACATAAGCATCATTTTTTCAGCTTTCTCATCGTTAGCATTGCTGTGAGGCAGGAGGATGGTTTATGGCAACACAGCTAATTATTTTGTATATCTATGTGTTAGGTTTCACAGACTTTTTGAAAACTCACAAGGTAATTCAATGACCATCTGATCTGTCTTGCATATCACAAGCCATCAAACCTCACTTGATATTCTGCCGTCACAGTAATGTCACTATGGGCTAGAGACCTTTGCTACAAGTCCTGATATAGAGTCTACAGGTGATTGATAGGAGAACTGACTACAGTCCTACTGTCCCATACCTTATTGTTAGGCATGTGCACTCTACTTCTGAGCTGAATTGGTGTGCCTTCATATTTCAGCAATTGTGTCTTATTACACCAAGTTCTTGCTGCCTATCAAGAACATCTAGCACCAGGAATTTCTTTGGGGATGTAAAATCTGGTTAATTCCTTTTTTACCCTCCAGCCACACTGTATCTGAAGTATGGTGAGCATGTGCTTCTTGCTAAAGAACTAGAAAATAGGGGTGAAAAAGTTTCTGTGTATTGTTCATTGAAATGGGTATTAATGACAGCTGACGGGATACTAGCACGCTACCCATGACTATCCATGTAACATAGATGCTAAGAAAATCTAAATTAAAACCCTATTACATGGTAAACCAAACAAAAAACACCAACACCACCACCCCCTTTTTTTTTTTTTGTTCAGAAATATTTGGAAAGTTGCTATTGAGCCTTGAGTACAGTTTGTTACAGGGTATTAAATATATAATTAAAGCAGTCTTAAAATTTTAGTAAGCTAAACAATAAGACTGGCCCTCACAAACCCTAATCATGGCTTGTTTTGCAGGCAATATGTACTCTGATATACAGTCTGGCTGGCTGTAGATCAAAACTGGAGGTTTTATTGATTAAAGTCTTCTTATAGTGGGGATTAAAAAAGTATGTCGTATCTCGCTATCTATTTGAAAGATATAGATTCCTGTTATTTGCTGAAGTAAGGGAATGTTGGCGGTATCAAGTTCTTTACACAAGGACTGACATGACTAGACGGTCCTTTGAAGATTTACCTCACTATCTTGGAGGAACAGTCCAGCCAGTCTGGGAACAAAACTACTGCATCTAGGCAGCCCCTTCCCCAGCTATCTGACTAGCATCGAGCTGGTTCTGCACCCATGGGTATGTTGTTTTGGGGGTTTCTTTTTGGTTGGGTTGTATGTTGGGTTTTTTGTTTGGTTTTGTTTTTTTTTTGGGGGGGGGGCAGTGGGGTGGGGTGTGTCTCAATTATTCTTTTAGTTTTTTGTTAATTTGCAAATAAAATTGAGTGCAAATTGGTTTTCAGTTACAGACTTCACTTAAACCACTGCCATCATCAAGAAGACTTTCAGAGACATACTTAGCCCAGAGTATGGCCCTGTATCAGTGCAGCAGCAGAACTGGGTGAAGTATTAGTATGTCCCATGTGAGAGTACTTTGAGGATGTCATGTGGAGCAGGTTCGCTTAATCTTCAGACCTTATTCAACAAGGACCAACTCAGATCTAATTAACAAACAGCTACTTAGCAAAAGTAGCCCTTCATCTTTTCAAATGTGTCATGATTTTTTTCAATTAATTGTTGGCAGTGCACAAGTGTTGGACAAATAATGCATGCAAATAAATTATAGCCACTGATTTTGTGACTAGTAGCATTAGTTTCTCCTGAGAATAAACTTCAAATATTCTAAGCAAGGTACATCCAAGCCCCCTTTCAGGGTTAAAGGCTTATTAGGAGTTTCCATGAAATGGGAGGTATAGCTAGGTATGTGACGTTACAGCATCAAATGAGTGAGTGGGCTTGAGCACCACCCCACGCAGGCAGAGACCACGTGCTGCTCCCCCTCAGTCCCCTTGATCAATTCATGCAGCTAGAAATCTTGCATCAGAGGTGACTGTTTCTGAGGCTTCCTAAAGGTTGTGATTCCTACCTCTAGACCTGAGTGGAAAATAGCAATTCTGTTTCTGTGAGGATTTACACTTCTGCTATTTTTCCTTTATGTTCAAACTGTACAAAACAAAATAACTGTTCTCTGTTCAGTGTGGCTGGGCTGGAGACTGAGAGCTTGGGACCTTTGACTTCAGGAACTGGGTAGGTTTCTGAGGAGTCAGGGAGGATTGCTGGCGGTAAACCAAGCAGCATCTGGTTAGAAACCAACTGATAGGAAGATTTCAAAACCTAAGTCCTGTTAAAGTCCTTCAATCCTGACTGATTTTTGGCAGAATCTTATTAAACCTGTCTTTGTCCCACAGGTTTGTTTTGATGTCAACAAGTAAAACTTTTTTTTTTTTTTTCTTATCTTCATATTTAGGTTTAAGTAAGTATTGGTACCATCCCAAGTATTTAGCATCAAAACCTGACTACCAAGTTCACAGTAATGGAGTAATGCACACCTTACTGGATTTTTGGATTTTTTTGAACTATGGGATTTTATGAACTATTCATTTTGGCTTTCCTGTTTCTTATTTATGATTCTCCACATATGAAGTCGTACATATCACAGGGCATTGTTTCTGCCTGCTTGTCTATTTTTTCTCATTTATTTGAAAATTTATCACTAACAGTCAAAGTGTGCTAATATGTGCTTTATGGAAATATACTACAAAGCTAGAATAATGTTGTGCCCATTGTGCTTTCATCCTTTAGCTTAGGGATTAAAGTCCAAACCATGATGACACGCAGATTTGGGGTGACCACCTTCTCTGTCCACATACAGACTGAATTCCAGAAAGAAGAATTTAGCACAGGAAAAGCACAGCCACACAGAAACAGTGTTAAATTCTTCTCTCTGAGTTCAAAATTTCCCACAAATACAGATTATCTTAGTTTTTCCTGGTCCATTTCACACAAGGTCCATAAGGGGGTGTTCTGCATGACTAATAATATCCCTGTGTAGGTTATAAACAGTATAGATTATAGGCCATGGATTTACCTGCATGATGCATAATCATGGCATGCTTGTTACTAATCACCCTATTTCAGAAAAGCTAGCCATCTTATTCAGTGGGATGGGCTTTGGTCCCCTGAAGAACTTGAATTAAAGACTCCGTAACTCTTTCTGTGTTAGTAAATTTGTGGTCTTAATTTAGCAGCAGTACTTATGCTGTGTTTTTCCCCATGCTGTATTCTGCTCAGTCAAGCATTGTCCAAAAGAGTTAAACCAGAAGACAAATGCAATGTAAACATTCATTTTGAGTTCTTATGATTAATGTGATTGATTTGTGAAAGGATGAAATTATATTGTAAAGTTAATCATTAGAGAAAATAAATGCCTGAAGGATCTAAGCTTAATATATTGGGCTTTTCTTTTCACTGAGTCAATATAGATTGACAAGGCATATTTTCCATTCAAAGAAATGTTAAACGTGTTTACAGATTTCATGAAAGACTCTGAAGACAACATCACTTTAACAACATTTTCTGTCAAAGGCTACAATAATAACCTGATTTCTGCTCTCAGTCATGCTGGAGTAACTGTCAGAAATGGTAGAGCACATTGGTTATATAGAGTAGAATTTGGCCTCGCCATCTTCTAATGCTGCAAAAATTATAATTGTTTGGTGTTTTTGTTGTTTTGTTTTTGGTTTTAATTCTGCAGGTAAAGATGACTGCGAAGTGGACACGTTGTTCAGAGCTGCCAGTTCTCATAGCTTGTCTGGTAGGGCACGCTCTGACATGAACAAGTCCCTACCTTGAGTGGAAACATCTCAGTAAAAGGTGTTAAAAGTTTTTGGCACAGCATCACGTTACAACAAATGCCATTGTGCGTCTGTGGTGGTGTGTTGTGACACAATAATGTTTCACTTTGTGCTGACATGTAGTGGATCTCTGTGGAAGTGCACAGTGCCCCTGTGAGCTGTGGGGACAGATCCTGCTCCACTCACTCCATGCCTTGCATTGTTAACTGTGTGCTTCGCACAGGTGCTGGTCCAGGTAACTCATCTCATCCCTCATGTCCCTCAAATAATAGAAAGCTATGTGGCCCTTACCTTGTATAGCTAAAATATTCCTTTCTAAGATACCCCTGGTCCTTTTGTAGGTATTTTGCCTTTTTAAAAATAAAATTACTAAAATCTTATATATTCAAGACCTTTTTGACATATTAGGAGAGAATTGGAGTTAGAAGTTCAAGCTTTTGGTAGTCCAGAATTGTCATAGTTAATGTTTCATTAGCTGTCCATGGGAAGTAATCACTCACTTGGGACCTGATGTTTTGTTAACAAGCTAAACTTGCTCGCTTGAGGGAACCCAGTAATCTGCTGGTAATCCACAAGTTATTTAAGACTATATCTAGACCTTGAGGACATCCTTACTTCTCTTTGACTTCGATGTGACTAAAGATTTGAAGCCTTCAGGAGTCATTACGGAATCATATACTATTTGTCAAATACTGAATTGTAATAACATACAATTTTTCTTAGCACTCTTGTGAGATATGTTGTATTTTATGACAAGCAGTGTATTATAAATTCCTTTCATGCACTTCTTCTGGATCATACAAGATCCAACACACGTAATTCTAAGACTGTCACCACATTTTATATTGCACTAATTCAGTACAGCCCGTAGTTTGAGCTTCAGTAAGCAGAATGTGAGAACTAGGAACTAGTTCCAGCTCTGGCATTAACTTTCTATGTGAACTTTGTCTCTGTTTCTTCAGCATGGAATGGCAAGACAGTGTTTCCTTTCTACTTACAAGTATGATGTAAGGATGAATTAATTATTTAGAAAGTCCTCTGAGATTACTTACTATTGAAAAATGTGATTTATTAATATTCGATTATTAAATTCTACTATTATAGTTAGCGATAATAATAGACCGTATCGTAAAGCAAACAAAAGGGAGAGACTGATTTAAAAATGCATGGACAATTTTAACTTCCAATTTTTCTGACCTTATAGTACACCTGTGCTCATTTATATCATCTCAGATCTTTGATGTTTTCTGAGGTGTTACCTATTTTGAGTAATGGGAAATTTTTTTTTGTTTGTTATGCTTACTTTTGTTTTATGTTTTGCAATTTCTAGTTGTGAGCAGAAACAGAAATACCATGTTGCAGAGAATGATAATTTTCTACACATGCATTGCTTGGTTTTTGTTGTTATTGCATATGTAATCATAAGGAGAAAAAAAAAAAAAAAAGGAAAAAAACCCTCAATTAAAATAGCTCTGTTGAGCTTTGAGTAATTAAATGAAGTCTGTAATACTTTGGCACTAGGGATTATTGTTTGCTTTTGTGCTTCAGGGGCAAGTTTGAATATGGATAACAAACTTTATTGGCGGTAGATTCAATTTGCTTAAAAGAAGGCACTATATCTGACAAGAAGCATTTCTTCAGGCACTCTGCTTTTACTGCCAGGTAAATACAGCTGTCTGGAACAGCTCCATCTGGTGAGTCACAGCATACAGCAAAGCCCATCTCTCCACTTCTTACTCTTGTTAGTTCTTTGACACTAATCTGGATCTGCAGAGAAGTCTTCACCTTGTGCTTCTGTTACGTGGAGATCTTATTCTAAAAATGTGTATTACTTGTGAAGACTGCACGGAACTGACGTAACTGTTTACATTGCTTCAGCTTCTTTTTTTTTTTTTATTTATTCTTCTCCTTTCTCAATGAGGAAAAAAGCCAAAGCAAAATAGAGAGGTTTTCCTTTTTGTATTCCCAGACCAGAACAAATCAGAAATGTCAATATCTTGAAATACATAATCTGATCTTTGAGACCCCAGAGCTTCTCTATAGGCAGCACTTCTAAGTGCTGATGCCACCCCAACCAATGAAGATGTTTATTGATTGAGATTTGTCAATGTTTAATTATGCACCATTACAGAAATATATGATGTCAATGAAAAAGAGGGATGTATGAATAAAAAATTCTTTACAGCAGAAGAACTGCATGCAGAGCAAAGCTTTTAGCTTTGGCTTTTAAAGTTGAACAGTTATTTTTTTCATGTCAACAATTTCACCTACAAGAAGGGTATACATTTGTTTGGGAGGAAGAAATCACACATCTAGGAGCACAGCTTCTTGCTTTGTGTGTTCAGAGGTCTACCTGTATGCAAAGACACATGTACATGTCTGCTTTGTAAATACCATTGGTTCCATGCGTAAGTATGATTAAAGACCTGAAAAGGTTCTTAGACAAAGGAAAATGTATTCAGAAAGAACTGATGCTGCGGTGATGTGGCTCCCGTCAGGGTGACACTGCAGTGGTGACACAGGATTCTTCTGGAAATGAATGGACCCTGAAAATAGCCCAAAAAGTTGAGTTCTGCAGTCCTGTCATTGTTGTTAAAAAAGAAAAAAAAAAAAAAAATAGAAAATGGTCATAGTTTGTTGTGTTATTTTTCTGGTATAAACAGAATTTCTGATGACTTCACCCAGGTAACTGTGTATTCACGGGCATTAAAAACACATAGCCGACAGAGAAGAGTGCCAAAGTCCATTTGCATTTGGTTCACTTTTTCTCAAGTGTACACAATATCGCCTTTTCATTAAAGTTCCTGGCTCTCACATCAGTGCTATAAACACCATCTTTTGAAGAATTACTTCTGCCTTTAAGACGTATGCAAAGGGCGCTAGAAGCTTCAAGATCTGCTTATAAAATGGCACTGTCAAGTCTTGCAAACAGGGTCTCACTGGGGAGACAGCTTAGGGTCCTGGGTTCTGGGGCAGCATTTGCAGGACCGGCTGCGTGAGACTGACCTGGTGGGTGCACAGGTGCTGCACAGAATTTAAAAAAGGCCTGAAAACTTCCCACACTGAGGATGTGGGCTGCAGGCCTCCACTTCTTTGTGTCACTACTTTCTTGCCTGGTTTTTCAGTGCATAGGAGTTTCTTAACATCAGAGATAAGTCCAAGGTGCAATAGCAAGATCTGAACACAAGCGTCCTTAAATTATTAATGTATAATTTATCTTTGCTTTTAAAAATGGGGGAACAAGAAGGAGGATAACACTTTGAAAAGCCCTGTGAGATCTCCAGTGAATCAGTGAACACTGTTGAGTTGCTTCTTCCAAGCCGTTATGAATTCAGTGTGTGAAATCTTTGAAAATTATCTAATTGGAGAAGGTTGTCTTGCATTTGACCATTTTCTTTCTGCAAACCATTGATCTGCTGATATATTACAGTCAACCGGCTCAATGCACCGTTGAGATACTTTATTGTAATACATTAACAGAGCAATGGTCATTGATTGATAACAGGGGAGCAAAGGAAGATTTCTTCTGTATGTTTTGCTTAAAATAAAACATATAAAAAAATATGCTGGGCAATATTCTGTTCTCACTCCATTACAAATCCAATACCGTTTCATTGACAACAGTGGGGTTTCTCCAGAGTTAAGGTGGTATGGCTGAGAACTGAATTTGTCTTGCATGCACTAACATCCAGTCAATATCCTCTTTACCAGGTGCATATTCTAATCTCAGATACTTTGTATTTAAATGGCAATCGGATATACAGTTATAATTTGGGTCTAGAATGATCTTTGCTAGTTTCCAGTTAGTTTGTGTTTAAATGTGTGCACGTATGTCTGTGTGTGTGTGTGTGTGTATATCTTTGAATAACTAATGGGATGAATAAAGACACACTTTATCTTCTAGAAAAGAACATTTTTCTTATTCAAATTCATGTTTTAAGCCAGTTTTTGCCACTTTTTTTAAGGATATTTTTATAAGGAATGGCTTTGTTTCACGGAGAACTGTTGCCATGCTAATTGTATCTCAGCTCTGATCTAAAGGGAGCATTTGCACCAGAAAAAAAAAGCATTGTTTAGTCTTTAGGTCAATTGAATCTTTGGCCTCTCTGCCAAGTCTGTCAGCACTGCTGCCAGTTACTGAGCGTGGTGATTTTTATGATATCAACACTTGTCTTTTGGGGATTGGGCTGTGACCTTCATGATCATTTTATACAAACCACTACAGGGTAGACTCTTTCTAATCCGAACCCCCCGGGACTGTTTTACCATTCAGATTAGCAAAAGTTCATGCTACTGCAATGCTGATGGTGTGCATTCTTGAGATGTGCAGTTCAGGTTTTTTGCATGGAAATTAAATCTTTTGGCAAAAGGCAAGTTAAAGAAGCAGTGATATTAAAGCCCGTGTAGTAAGAGCAGTAATGCATGTTGTCGTGCGGAGGCTGGAGCATGAGTGACAGATTTACATTATTCTGACCAAAGTGTTTGGGACCATGTGTTGGAGCCTGGTGTTCCATCGTATTGAATGTATTGGAAACAGTGTTCAGCTTTTTTTTTATTAGTATGAAATCAATTGGTTTTTTTTGTGGTTTAGGAATCTAAAATTAAAATGTAAAAAGGATGAGATAAATATCTTAAGTGACACTGAAATTCTAGGTTAGGATACATAAACTGTAAATTGTAGATGGGTTATAAATGTTTTTAATTGATCCATTTAAAATAATGCTTTTGCTATAGTGCTTTGTTTAATGTAATAGTACAGAAATAATTTACCTATCCATGTTAACTTTCATTTCTCTTAAGATTTTCCAATTCTTTCATCATCTGTTATAAACATATGGGTGGTTTCACATTCTCTATTTGCACTTTTTCTTCTTTTCCTTTTTTTTTCCTGCTTTTAGACCTCACTATAAAATAGAACCTCATGGTTGTATTTTGGTTTGCAGGACTTAAGAAGAACGAACTGTATTAAAAATTCTTCACTGTAATTCAAAATAGGCTCAAAGGAAGCATTTTTATCCACATTACCATTCTGAATTCTTCCCTGAATAATTTGCAACCTGTATTTATATTCAAAATTTCCCCCATTCATTTTTAAAAGCAAGAATGGCCTTTACTCAGTATTCCTGCAAAAAGCTATCCTTCATATGACTTCATAACCTGCATCAAATTTCTTAAAAGGAACTGGAGTAGTGGTAGTGGAACCATGATGTTGTCACCTCTGACTTTTGCAATGATCCTGTGTTTTAAACAGTTAACTATAAAAATGTGATCTGAAAACACCTGACAAATTTAGCTAGAATAATTTGGCTGCAAAATTTGGGAAACCAAAACATTTCAGCTGATAAGGTTATAATCTAATTAGTTCCATATAGTCTCCAGACGAATTGTAGTTCTGATTTATCATACCTCAGTTTTTATGTATTATGTTTTCCTATGTGTTCATGGGACTACATTTTATGTGGTATATGATTATGCCTTTTCTTTGCAAGAGGATCATTAACATTAAAGAGCTTGGAAGATACATGGAGAACAGGTTAGAGAGATGCTCAAATGTTGTCCTGTGTATAATGAATAATGACTGGCATCATATTAGAAAACAAATTTATATATGTTTATGAGTGTATATATATGTAGTGCTTTAATTTTCTAATTTAAAACCAATTATTTTTCCATGGAATATAGTGGCTTTCTTCACAGAGAAAATTGCTTAGTTTAGAATCATATTTTGGCTTTGTCTATTCCTGAACTGCAGTTAAAATTTGTGCTTTCAGACCTTTACTTGTGACATTACATTTTATATTGCTTCAGTGTTTACAAAGAAAAGAAGGGGTTTTTTTGTGGTTTTGTTTTGGTTTGGTTTTTTTTAAGCAAACTATCACTTCCTTATTATTTCGTGGTAAATTGGTTTCCATTTTAGCAGTATGGAGTTGTCTTAGTTCTTGGAAACATGCTCCACTGAATCATTGATCACTGTCTTCACTATGATGGTGGTTTTATTTATACAGCTGTATGAAATGTTCACTGTGAAGTATTACACCACATTAAGTCTTGTGGTTTTGTACTTTGCTTCAAACTCTGCTCTAATTTGGTGAAAAGTTACACTGTAGTTCATAAGCCTTTAAGTAAATGTAGTCTTATTTTTGAGCTAACTTAGACTGTATCAGAGAAGGCAGAACTATATGTTATTAATACTTTAATTCAATGGATTTAACTCTTCTTTGTTCATAGCTTGCTTGTAAATGGCATAGGTTTTAAGACTGTGTTTCCTACTCAAGATTACGCAACAGATATTATCTATTGACAAATTCTTTCCTCTGGACTTCCATTACACACTTAAAGTATTATTTCTGAATTTACTTTTCAAACCAATAGGGTCATTTTCTTCCCATATATTTAATCCTTGATGTGATGCAATTACTATTATAGAATGGCTGAATGAAGAAAATACTGAGACTTTTTTTTTAGAAAAAGAAAGTAACTCTCAGGTAATTTAATTAGGCTACATTAACCTTTTTTTTCCCTCTCAGTTATCCAGCTGCTCTCATATTCTAACAATGCTCACAGACACCCAATTTTTTAAAACTTCTTATTTCCTTCTAACTGTGGGATCATGACCTAAATTGCTGAATGCTAGACTTTTTTGCTACTTACAGCAAATGTTTACATTTAATTTTCTCTTGCTACGTTGATACCACAGAATAATACATGCAATGTTACTTCTGAAGAATTCAGTGTGATCCTTGTATAGTTACTGTCTCTGTGCTGAATGCAGCTATGGCTGCATTCAGCAGTCTAAAAGTGCATTGATGAAATGCTACCCATTTGCCCATTTCAAATTATTAAATGTGTATTAGTGGTAGGCACCTGTCCTGAGAATTTAGGGCGGGGCTGCTTTTATACATATACTGTTGCATAGGGGCAATTTGCCATAGGAAATAGGTCAAACGTGAATATGCATTATTGTCCATCAATTTAAGCAAGTTCCCCAAATTTCTGCCATTACTGTTCACAGGGAAATGAATAATGAAAAGAATAAGAACAGAATCCAGCTTCAAAGTTGGTGTAATCCCTTGCTATTTGCACAGCTGCAATCATGAGACATTCATATTTTTGTTGTGAATATCTGAATCTGAATATCAAAGTGAAACTTACAGAATGCCACCCTGTTGACCAACATAATAGAAAATATTAGTACAAATCTCTCAAAGCCTAATTCTTGGGCAGACATGAATAATGTCTTACTGAAAATAATTCTTGTTCAAAGCCACAATGATTTCTGAAATGTATAGAGCAATCAAATCAAGGGAGCCAAGCCTGAACACAGAGACAGAAATTTGACCCATAATGCAAAGAATTCTTTTATTAGTAATTTTAAAAATGGAAAGTAATTTCCCAACATTTTCATTGTAGTAACATGCTTAGGTCTCAGGACTGGGTATATGTGGTTTTTTCCTAATCAAACAAGGAAATATCCAAGCTTTTATTGCCATCCATTGTAAAAACAATAGTGTTGAAATAGCTGCCTTGGTGTAAAATCCCCATGGAGAACAACTATAAGTGATTTTGCAAAGCACAAGTGTTCCAACCAGCCTAATATACTTTACCTGCAGTCTGCTTTCACTAGCTGCCTACAGTGAGGTTAAAAAAATAGATATAAAAAAATTCCAGAAACATATTATCCACTGATTTATTTTTCTAGCCGACGAAATTTTTCTATTTGCTTCTATGACAAATTGGCACTGATTAGCACATGATTTTCTATTTCGAAAATACAACCAAAATACAGTAATACAAGAAATGTCATCTTTGACTCAAAATGTTGCATAAACCCAACATTTTATTCACCAAATATTTACGGCTGTAGTCCTTCAGTGTTTCAAGTAGAGAAGAAATAGAAATAAGCCATTGACTGAAGGAAATTGAGGAGGATGACCAGCTCTATAGATTATATTTTAAAGTCTTGTAAATAAAAAGGGAAAAATACAATAAAACTATAATAATTTTTACCCCACCCCACCCCCCAAATTAAGATTGGCCTAAAGTTTTTTTTAATTCATTCACCGCAGCTTGTATTACCAAAGAAAAAATGTATGTGTCTTCAGACTCTTGATATAAAAATCTCATAAACAAAGTGAGGAGGTAGGAGATTAAAACATTAAAAGGAGAATATAAGATTTTCTAATGCATGGCTAGATTCCAGAGGGCAAGAACTGTTGGTCCTCTGCCCCTATGGCACCATTCTTCATAGATCAGATCCTAAATTTGGAAGGATTGGGAGAATTTCCAGCATCTCAATATATTTTGCTAACACTATTCATCATATCTTGTAAATTTTACTTTCTTAACTGGAAGCTATGGCAATTAAAGATACCTGGAATAATTAGAGCAAATGATTCAAGAAACAAAACCTAAGGACAACGATATTGCTAAAGTGACTGTAAAATATAACTAAAATAAATTAAAACTTACAAATTAATCATTGTCTCTCTGTATACCACACAATGCTAACAGAACCACAAACGCCATGTATCTAAACCTACATTTTATAGAAGCTCACTGGCAAAAATCAATAGAAAGCTTTAGTGGGCAGAATGTGTGTAATAGTAACAAGTAGAAAGGTTAGTGGAGAAGTTAATGGTTCTATCAAGAATAAAACAGAGTTAAAGTCTGAAGGAAAGCTCTACCACAAGTGGTTCATTAACCTTTGAGAACTCCAGCGTATCTTCAAAGTAAAGATTACAACAAACCTGACTCAGTCACTAGTAGCACTTGTTAGCTCTTGGCTTCAGAAATCAACAGCTTTTTCATTTGCATTATGAAACTATCACAAAGCTTTCATTCCACTAAGATGTTTGACCCTGTAAACTAACTAGATTAGTTAATCCAAGGTCATATAAAGCACTGGGAATGGTGGTGAATACCTTACCTAAACCCAGCAGCGTGCGCTTCCAAGTAGCTGGGAATTTCGTACTAAAATGATCAATAGTGAACAACATCCATAGTTAACGGGCATCACAATAACAGGGAACTAGCATTGCACCCATGGGTCTGGAGATAATTTTGATTAACTCACCTACGTACCATTGCAGACTTCCTAAAAGAGCTAAGCCGTATCAGAGTTTTTCTGCCGGCAGCCTCACTGCAAGGTAGATGCTGGACAAGAGGCCCAGCCTCTGTCTCTATCTGCCTTTTCCTCAGCAGCAGTCACTGCTGAGAGCAACAGATCTTGGTCCTTTTCTTCCTACAGCTCTCCCACATCTTCTATAGACCTTCACTTCCCACTTAGTTTTCCTGGCACAAATATTTGTGATGCTTCACAGTTAACTGGATCACTGAAATTGTCTGGAATAAATAGAAAAGTAGTACGTGCAATGTGGGTTTTTTCAAACCTATAATTCAGGCCTCAGTTATTTCTGTTGGTATCACATGAAAATGAACGGGAAGGTAGGAACTCTGTAAACCACTGCTGTGTCCAAACCAACAAAAAATTTGGAGAGGTTAGTAATAGGCTACCACATGTAGTAGTAGTTTCCAATTCAATAAAAAAAAATGTGTTGCTATGTTGTACATTAGATTTTAGAAAAGGCCAGCACAGATAAATGCCTTTTGAAAATGCAACCAATGGAGTCCTGTTTGAATAGTAAGTACAGAAAATTTCTTTTGGGATGCATTTTTATTTTAGTTATATATGTTTACCAATATGCACACTTATTTATACATACTGTTTTACAACTATGATCTAATATCACGATATTATAGTAGTATGGTTGTATATTCTGCATAATTACATATATTTCAATATATCTTTCAATATGAGAAGGCCACGTTAGTACCCCAAGGATTGCTAGTTACCGTGCCTCATATTCCCTTTTCTTGCTAGATTTCAGGCTCGCATCTGGCATTCACTATGAAACAAATGACAAAATGAAAAAAATATAAAGAACACATATTTGGGGAAAAAAGTCTCATGTAAGTTAAACCATAATTTCATGTGGAAAAGTTCAGGCAGGAAATTTCAGTGGAAAATCCCTGAAAAATCCTGAACTAGAGTTCCCACTTTGCATAGACTCTCTTGAAAATTGTGCTGATCGTTTGGGTCACATATTTGCAGGTCAGCCTAAGCTTCTGCTGCAATTTATCTGCATTAAGAAACTCTCCAAAGTCAGTGTACTTAGTTTCAAATCTCACATCAAACTATAATGATACAGGTATGTGTAAAATCAAATTCACTTTTGGCATGGCAATCAAGAACCTTCCGACATACACAGTCAACCAGTTTCATAACTGGACTTTTGGATGGACCTTTTCCAGGTAAACTATTTTTAGGATGAAGTGACATGGAATGCACCCTGTCAAATACCTTTTTTTCCCCACTTCCCAGTGTAACAAAGTAACAATTCAGTTAAAGTATGACCATAGTTGCAAAACAGTAATTCAATTTGCTGTGAAAGAACTACAGGGAAAGTTGGTAACTGTCAGATGTATTATGCTATAATGACCCAAAGATAAAAATGATGGCAGCCAAAGGCACAGTTGGGACCAAGAACCATTAGCTACACATTGACAATTCAAATGCATTTGTATGGTAGCCAGTTTATTTCAGTCTCCAGTCCTTCTACTATTTTTTCCTATTTCACTCTTCTCATCTTCCCCTACCTACTGCTGTAACTTTTCTTCCAGCAAGTTTTAGGGTGGAAGTTTAAATGAGCATCTGCCACAGCACCAATGCCAATGCTAGCTGGCCATCAACCTGCAGGGCTACTCTTGCATGGGATGCCTGGCTCCCCTTCGGAGTCTGTGCTTAACCTTTATGACATACTCAGATTCCACCAGCTTGGTGCCTCAAATCCCACGTTCCTGCTTCTCTCCAAATTTTCCAGTTGGTAACGTATCCCGATGGGGAGACTCAAACTCCTGCCCTTCATTTTCCTTCGTGTTTCTTTGCAAGTCAAAAAAAAGAGTTTCTATTTTATTTCATGTTGTTTTATTACATTTATTTTTGCATAAAATAAGTGAAACGGAGGGGGGGGGATTCAGTTCATAATTAGGGGAGGAGTCGTTTTTGGACTCAATCCCCAACATGAAATCTGTTATAAATGGATTCTGCCAAATTGCTGAACAGAGTGCAAATTTGTAATGTGCCAGTTTTTTAATAGGTTTAGTTCTTTGGGCTTTTTCTGCAAGTCCAACCCTCGTGTCATTTCACTGACACTTTGTCCTTGAAAATCTTGTTTTGCAACCTCCTTTTAAAACTACGTGATACACATGCTTAAGCCTTCCCAGCTGTGACAGCTCAAGACAAAAAAGTCAGCCTAGGTTTTGGCACACCTAGGGTCTTCTTAAAGTAATCTCATTTGTGCTTGTCCTAGAACTGTTCTTATTAGTCAGCGTCCTTATCTCACATCCACAGCCAAGGATGGCATTGTGGCTTCCCAAAGCACAGTTACTACACTGGCTAAAGGGACATCCAGATCTTAGTTACAGCAGACACCATCTTTGGAATCGACTCTGATGAAAAAATTGCCGAAGCCCTTCATCTGTTTTATTTCCCTTGCTTGAATGATGGGTTAAACAGGCATACTTAAGAGCACAATAGCTCTGTCCATTTGAAATGCTAATTTTCATCTTGGCCACAATATGTTGAGCATATCAACCCCTTTTATACCTTATTGGTGATAAAGATAATGAGATTCTTTAAAAGAACAGCATAAAATCTAGATATTCAGTATTCAGGTTCTCCTCAAATCTTGCTCATGCATGCAAGGACTGAAAGCAACTTCAGACATAAGAAAGCATTGTTTAGATTTATAGCATATTTATAGTTAAAACGTTAGCACCTCTGAGACTTACTTCTTTGCATTAGATAGAGGCAACTGGTAAACACTGAAATGTGTTCCTTTATTAGAAGGCCTGTTGAACCTTCTAAAAAATCTAGCTATCCAGCTATGTATACTCTTGCTAGATTTTCAGTTTATTTGAACGCATGAAGACATCGCATAAGCACCTTTGCAAAGGACCGTCAAACAATAAAAACAAACATGTTGTTCATCCAGATTGTCTACTGTTGACCCAATCTGTGCTTTGTATTTTCCAGACTGTAGTGTAGTGTAAATGTTTCCAGGGACAGATGTTGTGAGAGAGCTCTGAAAACATCTGATGCTACTTCCAATCATTTCCAATGATACATTTAAAAACAGAGATATATTGCACATATTTGTTTTATGCAAGTGTTTAGGTTCATACTATATTTACATGGTATACTGACTGATACTTCAAAAATCTTTCTATACAAACAAACAATTATAACACCAATACTAGAATCATAGTGAGGAGGCACGTGGCAGAAAAAATAGTCATAGATTTTCAGATATTGGTCTGACTTTGCAAAGATGTTGGCAACTTTTAAGATTATAAAATACTTGCAATGGAAGTGAGGGAGAAGGAAAAAAACATATTAGTGTAGAATACCAAATGCAAACTGTTACGCTTTATTTCCACATTTTTTTTTACTTTAACCAGATACAGTACATAATTGTAAGTGGAAGTAAAGGGCAGCTTCTGACTTAAATTGGAATTTCAGATCTCAAGTTCAGCCCAGGTAGGTGTTTATCAACCATTCAAATGGATCACTTAGAGTTTTTAGATAGCAGCAAGACTTGAGAACTGCCCATGAGGATTTATCTGTGATAAGAAATGACATTAAAAATAAACAAATACTTTTAAACCTTCTTCATTTATTAAAAAAGGTTTAGGTTTGTTTCTTTTGTCAAAAAGTAAAATATTTCTGAAAAAAATGATACTTTTTGCAAAAAAAACTTTAGTGTTTTTAAAATAAAAGTATGTTATGATTAGATAAAATCTTTAAAGAGAATTGCAGAAGAGATTTTTCAAATGTGTTGTCTATCATAAAATTTTACTTATGTCACATCTCCCAGAGGACTACAAATTGTGGACGTAAATTGTTTAAGAAAAGTCATGTCTATATTGGAAATTAATTCACTGATACGGGCGAGGTTTTTTGTAAGTTCTTCCTTAAATCTTCTCTTCCTCATTCCTAACAGTATAATGCCCTCAAAAGCTGCATGTTTCTCCAGTTGGTAATGTCAGACAACATTCCATTTGGAGCCTATAGCAGTCCAAGCAAAATGGAGAAGAAATGGCAAATTCACAAAAGAAATTATAGTCAAATCCCAGTACCAACACATTTAAAGGTACAAATCGATAGCTGAAGTTTTTAATTGAACCTCAAGTAGTTATCTGGGTTTAGGACTATGCTCCTTAATGAAGAGGAATCAATGAATCCAGAAAAGCATTATAGTAGTTCTCTTTGAAGGCTTCAGCTCACCGTATTTGATTGCTGGTGAGTTGTTTAATGTTAGCAAGTTGAGATAGTGATTACAATCATTTTAGCAGGCAGAGTCTCTGCTATTGATAAGTCTGCTGTGGAGGGAGAACTGGAGATGGAGACCTGCCACTGGAAAGGTGTGGGACTCTCTCTTTCCTTGAGCAAGGATAATGAGCATCATGCCTTGCCACCAGGCAGTGCTTGCTGCCGACTTCCATGCCTGAAGATCAGGGATTAGGGCATCTTCAATTTGCAAGCCATCCTTTTTATAGACACTTTTTTTTTTTCTTCTGCCCCCCCCCCCCCCCCCCCCAACTGTGATTTTCCTGTTGTTTGCATGAAGGAGAAGTTCTCCAGACTCATGGAGCGCTAGCTCAGCAGAAGAGGGTAAGGCAATACAATGTGGCAAACCTGCAGTTTAGCAAGGGCCCATTCAGGTTCACTGCAGTTCATTCTTAAAAGCTTTCACCTGTGACTTAGACTTGCCCAGTCTGGCAGCGAGGGAATGCTGTAGCAAGTGTTAACAGTAAATACAGATTTAAAATTTTGTAGGTCTCCTTGGAAAAGTGGCTTTGGAAAGGCATCTTTGATGCAACAGATCTGAGTATTGCATTTACCAAAGCTAGTTCTTCAAATGTGAGTCATGAGTAAGACTGTCATGTTTTGGCTTTCCCAGAACTTGAAAGCAGAGGAGGAGGAGCACTGGAGGACGTTTTATGTAGTCTCTCCAGAATTATTAATTTGTAGTAGTGGGTACAAAATGTACTTCAGAGCACTTTTCAGTAAGGAAACTCCTATCTATGTTTCAATGAGGGAAGGGAGTTTTTCCAACAGTATATAAACTTTAAGCAAAGATGCAGGATTTAGTAAGAACCATGCCTCTCGGATGTCAGGAGGAGTTTCTGGACTTGACAGCTAAAGAAAAGGGGATAAAAGTCAGCTTTTTTTTTTTTTTTTTTTCTCTCCAGTGCTATCTTCTAGGAAACCGGTAATCCATCCCCTCACCTGCACTTCTGGGCTTCACAGAACATGCTTGTCGTCACAATGTAATGATTTTTTAAAATATTGATTGTACTCTATTTGTATCACTGCAGGACAAAGTTCAGGTTTTTGTTTTATTTTTTAGTACATTTTTTTCCTATGGATGAGGTCTCCACAGGAAATGTTAAGAAAATTTTGCCGTGTGCTATCCTCACAGTGAGTTGAAAAAGCAACATCAAACTTAGATTTTCTTTGTGTTAATCATTTAATTATTTATGGACATATGCGAACATGTGCCTTAGAAGCCTTATGTCAATCTGGAGCACTGTGAGGAAGGCAGAGTGAATTGGCCAGTTAAGCTGCATTTACAGATGCTTTGCACTGGCAGAGCAATGTAAAGCAGTTGAGTATTGTGCCTTAGTTTTCCCTCCACTTTCTGTCCTCCAGGTTCACATTGTTGCTTGGACCTCCCTTCCCTTCCCCTGTCTACATCTAGCACAATTTCCCGGTGTTTCCTTACACTTGTGTATTCATGCATTTGCGAGGGTTTTCCTTCTTGTTCTTCTCGTATTCCCCTTTTCTTACTCTGTGGTTACATGCTTAGAAGAGAAATATTTTTAGGAATTGTGATTTTGGCCATGAATTTTCAAGGGTCAAGAGTAACTCTCCCCTCCTCCAAGTTCATCTCACTCTCAGAAGGGCTGAGTACTTGCACAGTTATGAGCAGGATTACATCTGCAATTTCTGCCTTTTTAAAAAATCCCTGCGTTAACTCTTTCTCAGCAACTTGTGAGAGTAGAGTTAATAGTGATGTTAGGCAGAGGATTTCTGCAACCATAATTCAATGAGAAACAGTAGAAGAGTCTTCCCAAAATGGCTACCCAAATGCCAGTAAACCAGGAGCTAGTACAGTCATGAATGGCAGGAAATTAGTCATTTAGTAGCAGACCTTCACATTTGTCAAAACATCTCCGTTTCTACCACTGACCTTTCAAAATCAGTAAACCAGGCCACCTGAAACAAGGAAGTTTTCTTTAAAACAAAGAAAAAAATAACATTTGGACCTTCTGTCTGCTGTTTTCTTCTGAAACAGTAAGTCACATTTTTAGCACTCTTCTATCAAGTCACAAGTATTCAAAATGCATTACTCACTAAATGAAAGATGATTTTCTTCTTAATTCAGTCATCTGATTTCTGGAGATTGAGTTCTATAGAAGGAAATGCTTAAGCATATTTTTGAGGAGACATTCTTTGTCTATGCTTTCTGGCAACTGAGTTATAAAGTTGGGTCAAACTCAGTATAAACTCAGTTATAGATCTAATCAGATTTTTTTTTTTAAATGATTGGTATGCTAGAGTTGTAATGGAAGGTAGGTTTTTCTTGTTTTGTTTTGGTGGATAAAACAGGGTGTGTGTTTCTTGCTACTATAATGAAATCAGATGTTAAAAGTAATAAAATTAATCAAAAAAGAGTACTGGATTCCAGCTAAAGAAACTGTTGAAACCATTTCTAATCCATGTCTGTGTTTATTACCTAAAGAATATTATTGACCAGTTTGAAGCATGTATTTGCTGAGCATCCTACTTTGGCAATACTTCGTCTTTATTTCTTCAATATGCAAAATGTAGTTGAATAAATCTCTGTAAACAAATGCTGAATATTATCTTTCTTTTTATGTATATACAAATTGATTTTGTCAATATAGTTCTTTTTATGTGTCATTACGCATTGACCAGCTTCCGCCTCCCCCCCTCCCCCCCCCCCCCCCCCCCCAAGAAAATATAGTCAGAATCTATTTGTCTACCAAGAACAAAGGAGAAGAACTTGCTGAGAGTACTTTTGGGTTTTAGGTTCTTTCTGTCTGTCTTTAATAGATGTCCTCAAACAAAGATGCCACTGTCTCTGACCTTGTAGTAGAGAGATGGAGTCCCTTCCTCTGTGCCACACTACTCTACTTCTGTTGTGGCCAGAGTCCCTCTTTGCTGGGGTGGGGCAGGAGGCTTGAACCAGAGAAGGCAGTCACGTCTGTCCTGTCAAGGAGAGGAAAGATGCAGGTGCTAAGTTTCTAAGCCAAAATGACTTTAAATTTAATTTTAACTTATGTATTTGTAAGTTCCTTAGAAAATTAATCACATGTCCAAAGATCAGATCTGATTTTGACAGTCCTCTGTATTCTTAGGTCATATAGTGTCCAAATATCCATACTGTGCGTACATATTCACTCATATTAACTAGGAATCTGTCAGTGAGAGTAACAAAATATGTATAATGTATGCAATGTAATGGAAATATCACTTAGTAGTGTACACACCGAATTAAAACTTTTGGAAAAATAGCTTCAGGAAGCCTGGTGTTTGAAAGCACGATATATTTAACCAAGTGTCATTGAGTAATAAGGCAAAGGGACAAATTTCAAGATCTACACTAACACAAAGTCAATAAATGCATGTGCAGTCCAAAGATGTGACAGACAGATATATTGTACAAAAAGGATTTCTTGGACAGATTCTGTCAATATAAATATATTCTGTCGACATACATGTGCCTTGTCATGCTGCCTTGTCATAATTGCAGTCTCAAGAGCTTTAATTATCTCTTTAAACCATCGGTATTTACATTTGGTTTGTCTCATGGTCCTTCATTGCTAATGTGTCACAATGCTTTTTTTCCCATGTGGGGGTGACAACTGGTCACTCTTCATTAATAAAATGACAAGTCTCTTATCCATGTTGTACTCACAATAGGCTTTAGAAAGTTAAACTTCAAGAGATTAAATTCCCTCTGTGGTTATCCTACAGAACACACACTTCGACAGAAATGCTTATACATCATTGTTTTCCTTCTGCCAAGACTAAATTCTGTTTCCCAAGACTAAGTAGAGTTTAGGTGAAAATAGTAATATGACTCTCAGAATTCTGTAGTGAAAGTGTGACACATATGGTCAATCTTTATAAACTGTAATGTAATAAGGAAAAAGATATCCTGTGAACATTATCAGTCCCTTCACTAACAGGATAAGCGTATAAAGAACATCTCCTAACATTATGTTTTAGAGACTCCTCATGAAATCCAGTAAATTAAGATTTAGTTCTGAAATCCAGCATTACCCCTAGACTTCACAGAATCACAGAATGGTCGAGGTTGGAAGGGACTCTGGAAGTCATCTTCTCCAACCCCCCTGCTCAAACAGAGTCACCTACAGCAAGTTTCCCAAGACCACATCTAGACGGCTTTTGAGTATTGCCAAGGACGGAGATTCAATTTGATCAGACTTTTGTGTTTGGAAATGGAGGTCAGTGTCTTGTTCTTTCCATTAAAATTAGTGAGAGTTAAAGATATGTAGCAATTAGAAATGAGAAATTTTTACAACAGCATAACTGAATTAAATTAAATACACTGTCAGTTTAGGGTTCCCTGATCTCTTTCTCATGGATGTGTTTCTTTTCCCTTCTTAGATGAAACCAAAGAATTTGCTGTATGATGAACTGTGAACTACTGGGGCCAGTTGACCTTGAAACTGTGATTCTGGATACCTGCCTTAACATCTGATGAGAGTAAGAACAACGATGGTGCCTCTAGGTGAGTTTCAGCCTGTCTAAAATTGTAAGCTGCCCTAAACAGCGGCTGTAATCTTGCTGAACAAAATATCATCCAAAGCCTTTTTCCAACGGGTAGAAAGGCTCTCACTGATCTGCAAGTCCCAATCTGTTAATTTAATCAGGAATCACAGAAATTGTCGTTTCAGCAGGTGACATTTTCAAAGTGTGGAAATGCAGACCCTTGTTCCTGGGCATGCCTGGAACATGAGAGCACTTTAAGTCCAAGTCAAGATGTCAAACAAGAGACAAACCAGGTATTTCGTGGCCCAAAGTGAGAGAAGGCAGTGCATGTGTAGCTGTGGCACATGCAGCATTTCCCTCAGAAGCCCACTGGTGTCATATGCAGACAGCATCAGCTGGGAACTTGGCACCTGCCCAGGTTATGCACCTACTTTCCAAAGTTCTACTTCGGTGCCCTCGGCACACTTAGCTTCATTTCAGCAAACAGAATAATAGATAAAGTGAAGATGCAACACTGGAGAGTCCAACCAGCCCTGCCAGGAATGCTGAGCACCCGGATCGCAGTGTTTTCTCTGAATATATGATTATGGGACTAGACAAATACTAACCAAGAAGGTGGGAGTTCCTGTGTTTTGCTGAGATCATAAGGGGAACATTTAGGCATATGGCTTTCAGGCTGCTACGTTGCCCATCTGGTGTAAAACTTGGGATACTACTGTCCTAGAATAAGACCGGTTTCAGTGTGTCACGCCTCTGACTGCCATGGACACACAGGCTTAGGACGTGATTATTTTTTTTTTGGTAGAGGTTATATAGCTGTTCTGTCTTCTCCCAGGGGCTGTCTTAGGAAGAGCTGCAGCATCGCGTGGCTTGACCACCGCAGGGCAGCCCGGCCGGCAGGTAGGGGACACAACCTGGCACTGAAGCTGTGGCACTTCGGCTGTGCAGGTACCAGGGTACAAGCTAGTTATTTACAGGGCCAGTTTGAGTTTGCCTACAGTAGATTGCAGTGACTTCAAAGTAAGCATTGCCCAAGGCAATGAAGCACTCCGGCAAATTTTATTCTTAAATGGCTCTCATCAGAAAGGGGGTGTTTAGGCCTAAAAAGAGAATACGTATGGAAGAAAACCACCACCTCTGTCCAATGGGACCACTTAGAATGAAGATTAGTCATAAAACTTAACAAATGCTGGAGACATTTACAACTCTCTTCTAACATAATGGCACCTATACCAAATACTTATATTAAATCGCAAATTTTATGTTCCATAATGCTATGCACAATAAATTAGCAAAGCCTGTATCAATCTCACTGTGAATATGAAGTCAAACCAGAAAAATCATGTTTATTGTTAGGGATAAATAAAGTAAAACACTTTATTGCTCAGTGACAAAAGATTATAAAATACCTTACAAAAATAGAACACATGCTATAGTCCATCAGAACAAAAGGATCGTCTGATTATGGAAAAGACCTAAAATTCAGGAGGGAAGGAAAAGATGAAGTTTAATGGTATTATTTGGTATTAAAACTTAACTTACTCCAGTGAGAATGAAATAAAAAACTTTAAGGAAATTGACTCCTAGATTTAAAAAAAAGTTTTGAAGGTTAGTACTGCTATAGTGAAAGTCAGTGGTTTACATTGTAGCAAAATGTAGTACTTAGGTTTCTGTATGCATTCAAGTTTGTTTTCACAAATGATGAGACAATAAATGCTACTTTCTGTTTACAGCTTTGACTTAAGTCATGACTAGAAACCAATCTTTACTATTGGAAGAAATGAAATAAGAAAAAAATTACTTTACAATTGGATCTAATTTTTCATCCTGATTGATCAAAAAGCATTTTGCAAAATGTAGGAAAAAATAATTTAGATTTGGCTGTGCTGCCTTCAGGCAGTGTGGCAATGCAAAAAGAGTATGTACAGTGAATTTGGTTGTACAAAAGCACGGTAGGTATACCTTTCTGGCACTTACCATATCTAATACTGATTTGGCCTTGGGCAAGCATTTTGTTGCTCAGGCTTTCATCTCTAAACTGAGATATGACAAAGCCAAATATACGAGCTTAAGAAAGAACCTCACCAGAGAATACTGTAGCTCTTACTATGTTTTATGATACTTCTTCAGGAACAAGGAGGCCTCAGTCTCATTTACAGTTTCTAGGCACTTCTGTAGCAAAGTAATGGGAAATTTTCTTTTTGCATTTTGAACTTGATTATATGGTTGTGGCCTACAGATGTAATTCAAAGATATCTGTATCTGTCTATATGTATTTTTTTTTTTAACTACAGGGGGAAAAAATCAGATTTTAAATCCCTAAAACTGAATGTTAAGTTTCTACAGCACAAATAGAAGACATCTGGATATAATTTTTTTTTTTTTCAGCAGTTTCTAATGCCACAGATGCGAGTAAATAGGGGTATAATTAATTTTCATAACCTTTTAAACATGTAGTAATTTTCTATAAAAAAAAGGAAACAGGGAAATTGTGCTTTAGAAACTTACATAATTCAATATTGTAAAGATTAACCAACCCTGAAATAGTATAATAAATGGGATACGAGAGATGTTCAGGATACAAATGCATGACCTTTGGAAATAAATAAATAAATAAACAAAGCAAGCACAGGATTGTCATTTGTAGTTGACTGTGGTTAGATTTTCATTGGAGGTAGCAGAACATTGATTCAATAAAACATCATTCAGCAAACTGTCCTTTTTCAGCAAGGCACATAAATATTTGCCTAACTTGTTTAAATCTCACAGAGTTTAATTCTATGCTGAATCAGGTAATGGGGAAAATTATGCTTAAAAGCAAGGTACAAATTTCAGCCTTCTGATCTTATTAGTTCCTTGCTTCCTCTCTCAACTTTTTCTACTCTCTTAAATCCCTCCCCAATTTGTAGCTGTTCTCAACTGAATGCCACTTCTTTTTTTATATAAAAGGAGTATTTCAACCTGAAACAACAGGTATAGCAGCATTTGGTGAAGTACCTATCTGCACACTTGGATCCCCTGTTGGGTTGGAACTCCTTTGTGCCCCCCAGAGGGGAGGAAAGGGAAAAGCCAACTGAAAAAGTGAAATCATATTGTTTAATATTGATTACCCATAGTTGCTTCGCTCATATCTGTTTTGTTGCATTAACTGAGGTTTTTTTCTTTTTTGCCCATGTGAATGATAATTGTTATTTTTTTTGTACTCGTGAAAGTGTACAGAAGTACAGCTAGAGTGAAGACTTGCCTTTGTTCCCAAACAGTTGGTTTCACTATCTGACCAAAGCTAAAGGTCAGCAGAAGAGGATGACAACTCCTTTTGGATTACTAGAAATTTTGCTGTAAGGAGCATTAATTTGCTCTGACTTCCCCTTTGGTAAGTCTTTGATCTATGGGCATAGTGCCATGGGGACTGGAACTAATGTCATTGCTTCAGAGGAGACTTCAGAGTAAACCATAGCTGGAGTAGCTGGACTTTGTCCTCAGAGGCAGTCCACTCTCTGGTGATTGGCTATCTTCTGGAAACTGCAAAGTTTGTATAAAGCACTTGAGAAACCTTCACAATTTTCTAAAAAGGAAAAGCGCTAGAAATGAATGACTGTTTCACCTTACAGAGAAGGATAAAAAGACAAAGAGAGGAAAGTGATGAAGATGCGAAGTTAAAACAGTTTTGTTAAGAAAATTAAGGTTTCCTGTAAAAATGGAAATTTATCCTTAATGGAGATAGTATATAAATAATGATAACTACTGTATTTCAAAATAGTGATCCAGAAAACTACTGCTGCTTACCGGTCAAAACACTAGAAGCTGTTTCAGTGTGTAGAAAAAAGGTCCTCATGACAGTGTCTTTTATCAAAAGACAACACAAGCTTTCATGGATAAGGAAGGAAATACATCTTGTAGATTAACAATTGATTAAAAAAAAGGAAGGGAAAAAAAAACCCAAAACCATTAGTGAGTCCTTCAGGTCCTACCATAACAAAAGTGAAGGAAGAAAAAGGTTTTGAAACTTGAACTGAAGACATCCCAATAACAGGAGCTTATGAATTGGCAGCAACCACTCTAACGAGACCAGTAATAAAGCTTCTGACATATTAATGACATTTGTTGCAAGTCCTCTTTAAGTAAAAGCAGAATCACCACAGCACAGGGTTTTATGGTAATGGAGGCTCAATAATGAGAAAATGGAGAGTTGTCATCTGATCATGAAGATCCCTCCCCTTTGAACATAAAAAGCATAAAATATCTGAAATATTAATATAATTGTACAAGGTCCTGAAAATCACAATGAAAGTATTTTATGAGTATCCTTAGTGTGCCTGTGACCTATAGAGTTCATTAATTTGAAAACTAATAGCCTACCTGATACCATACAACTTCCACAACCTGATTTGACAGAATTGTATTATATGTATAATATTGTTAATAATGTAAACCGTAATAGAATGCCACATGGTATTATAAAAAACAGAAGTAGATAATTATCAGTATTACAATATGCCAGTAAGAGACCAAAGAATATAAGTGTTATATGGACAAATGAAAGTCTGGTGATCCAGTAATTTCCTTTTCAAGGAAAGATTACACCACTAGAAAAAATGGACACAATTCCCATAGCTTTTGTCTTTAATAAAAAAAAAAAAAAAAAAGAGAGAAAAAAAAGAAAGTGTGTAGAAAATTAGAGACTCAGCGTAGTAGATTTTTCTCACTTAAAAATATAATTTAAATGATTAGAAAGCCCCGTAATTTTTTTCAGATCAAGGATACTTGATTGTCCTTATCATCTGTACTTTTTCTGCATCCCTGCCTGATATACCTCCTTATCACTTAACTAGCTAATCAATCACTAGACTTCTCCTTACATTTTAAGCACTGCAGAAGAGTGTCTTTCTAGAGTAAGAAAGGTGGCAATGTGTTGCCCTTACTCTGAGTCACCTCTGTTCACTTTATCATCTACATCCCAAAGCTTAAAATAAAGCGATTATATATTAAAATTCAACAGGGCCTTTAAGAATTGCACGAGTAATATTTATTAAATGTTCACTTTATTAGTATTAAGATTGCCTGTAGTTGTAGAAATCTTCTGGAGGAAAAAAAAGTAATTAAAAAGAATGAACTGAAAATGATATATTATAGTGGTCTGCACAGGCAAGGCATGCCTCTAGTGGATCAGGGCTTTGCTTACACTGCACGAAGTACAAGTGCAGGGAAGAAAATGGAAATCCTTACCTGACTCACTTCTGAGAAACCAAGCATGCCTGGCTTAGCCTGCCAGTACATTATTACACTGCTGAATGAGACACAGTGCTGTGACATCAAATATCTCAAAAGGTACAAATGACTCCTAATTTTTCAACATCCTCACCCACTTTCCTTTTTTCTGTTCAGTGGATCAGAAGCACATTATTAAGCACGATGGGCCAAATGGTGTGCTGCCTTCCCTCCTGCTGCCCCCTCAAGTTGAGGAAGCCTGGGGCTTGTTTATCTGAGAGGATAAAGGTGATAGTATAGGAAGAACAAACATAGGGTGAGTCCATCAGGACTTTTTGTTCTTCTTTTTCTACCAAAAGGTCCTGTTTTAAAACAAAATGCTGCATACGGCAGGATTTCATTGGAAAAATATTGCTGCTTTCTTTAGATTTCTATTGACATGCAAGGAAACTGGCAAGTTTGCTTTAGATTCAACAACATTAAAAAAAACCCACAAAAGTGTAACTTTGCATTTTCAGAATGGATTTTTATGACTAAATGGATGCTTCAGTACTACCACAGTGATATTTGAATATAGAGGAGCTCATTTGCTGGTGCTGAAAGGGCACTGTTGAAAATTTTGCATGAGCAAAATGAGGGGTCCCAGTTATAGACTCAAGGTTGGCTAAAGGATGAAAGTTGATCAAAGCATTTGCTCTGAAAATCCAGATGTTATTTCAGAAAGGTAAGACACATAAAGCATTTGGCATATTTCTTAAGAACTTGCATGTCTTTCCTTTCTCACTACATACTTGTAATGAGGAAGTTATAAAAACCCTATCAGAAGAAAGTAAAAAATATCCCCGCTCTATTCTGCTTCTACCCTCCACTTCATAGGCCTTAGAGTCTGCTAGTGTAGTTTATGTGATTCTGACCTTTGTAAAATGCTTTGTGAAATTACCTGAGGTAAATCTCTGTGAAAGACTATACGCCCCTTAAGAAAACTTTTCACCTCTCATTTTTGTGGCAACTGCTGCTTGCAAACAAGAGTATCTGAAAGACTAGAAAATTTTGCATGACTTTGGGATAATAGAAAGAAAGCTGTATTTTTGATATTGAACTATAAAACATGTTTGTGTTCACTTTCACACACATTCTCAAGGAGCAAAGCATTTGATGTCACACAACAAACAGTCCCCAAAACATGTACGATGAAACTACTTTATTTGGTATAACAGGTTTTTGAAGAGTGAAGTTAGTAGGCACAGACTTTCTTTTTCTTCTGTGTAGGCACAATGCTTGGCATAGTAGAGCCCTTGCTTCTCTTTCTATGACAATAATATGAATAAATAAGTACTGTTGATGTTACAGCAACACCCGTAAGCCCAAGTGAAAAGGATGAGGCGTTTTGTTATGCACGATACAAACACCAGGTGACAGATAGTCCTGGCTTGGAAGGCCTTAGAATTTAAACAAACAGAGCAGACCAGGTGGGAAAGAGGAGATAGAAACAGGGCCAGAGAGATGTAAAGTGTCTTGCCTAAAGTCACAAACAAAATCACCGGCGGAAAATAGATCCCTATCCACTGAACTACGTTGCCTCCCGCAGCGGAGCTTGCGTAAAAGTACACTGACTCTTTTCCTGCAGTGCATGTGGATATTCACATCTGACTCAAATAAAAATTAGTAGTGGAAATGTGTGTTCAGCCCTCTCTGTTAAAGGCTGAGCTGGTTTTCAGGCTTCAGGGAACTGCAATGGTTATCAAAGCAAGCATCTCTCTGGCCATTAGTAACAGAAAGACCAACATGAGAACAGAAATAACAAATGTGTTTCTCTTGCACCTGCTGTTTTGGAAAGTGATTTCTGTACCTGTTAATCTATGCTAGCTGATAGGGAAAAGTTATTTGTGGTTCCATGTGATTGGTATTTCATCAGACACATAATTTGATATGCTTTAGAGTCTGATTTAGTTTCCCTCTAGGTCTGTGCCCCAAGGCTGAGATGACTAGCTCTCATATCCATTTCTTGCTGTTATCCTGATTTTTAAAGCTAGAAATGGTGAAAGTATTTCCCTCTTTTCTTGACACGCTTTCTTCATGTTAGCTGAGTGATTTTCAGAATGAGGTTCCTTTTCTAGACTCATTACCTGATTATTTCTAAATTGATCTGTCTTAAATATTTTTGCTATATATCTCTCTCTATCTTGGAAGAGTACACCTTCTCAGGTGTGCTCTCCGCTGTGAAGATACAGAGCTGTGAAGTTTTTAGAGGACATATGAGAAAGGTTCTCTGTAGAGGATTTATCTCTATAAGAAATAAAGCTCTATATGCAGTTTCAACAAGATCAGTTCCCCACCATCAAAATAGAAGAAAGTATCTTTGCTGCTCTTTGGTAAGTGCTAATTAGGAAAGGATTCTGCTCCCTCAGACAGATCAGTGCTGAGCTACTCCAATGACATTGATTGTGCATTTGTAATCAAGACTCAAAGGCTACCATAGGATTAGGTACAAAATCAAAAAGCGTTATTGAAAAAGAAAATCTGTTGAATCTAGCAACTATAAAGTACTCTAATCTATGACAGATAAATTTAATGAAGACTTAAATGACAACAGAATAGGAGAGAAGTCAGGGGAACTTTAACAGCTCCAAAGAGGTGCGTATGTCCATATTTAGACCATATACATGTTTTCATAAGGTCATATGCTGGATATGTAAGCTATTATGACAAGTTATAATTTCTGATTTTGCAAATTTAATCTACCAATAATCTACACATTCGAATATCGTTCTTAATCATAACATTTTATCTACAGAAATTAATATTAGGAGGTCATAATTTGCCAACTATTTTCTTTCACGCTATCAGCAGCTAAATAGAAAACACTGTATTTGATGTTCCAACATTTTCTATTTTCAATTCAGATTCAGCATTTCGCTAGTACTGATCTCTTTATAGAAAGATACACATGGACCTTCATGGTATTTTGAAATTCTGCTAGTTGTCCTTTAGATCCAGTTATATCACAGTGACGACAAAAATTACCTAATGTTGAGGGAGAAAGCAAAATAGAGACAGATTAAAATTTCTCATTTCTGTGAAACTTTGTCTTGGCAAACCAACTAATTTTAAGATCTGTGCAGCCAACAGCTTGTCTGTTTTATTTTTTTTTTCTTTCTCTAGTTACTTAATATTTTATGTTTCAATCCTGCAAATTAATATATTAATGGTTAGGTTTAATCAGTGGGATTCCCTTCATTCTTAGCTTTAAACACATGTAAGGATTTCCTGGAAGAAGGCTTTTAATTGTTGTCTTTTAATTGCATTTTCAAGGGTATTACTTCCTCCTTTATGCTTCTCATAAGGATTGCAAGGAACTATTATTTACTGAAATTTTCACATAAGATGTGTACAAAAAACGTCTTGCACTCCTTCCTCTAGCATTGACCTCATATACTTTCAGGTGCTGCTATTTCCATTTAATTCAAGAAAAATAATAGTTGCTAAACAAACCTTGTCATCCCCATACTGTAAATACACAAGGGAACATATTCTATAATAATATCTGTTTTTACAGTCTCAAACTAGAAGCTTAAATAATTTTGTGTGTAAGATTCCATCAATAATATTAATGGAAATAATTTAGTTCATATATCCTTTTAAATAAGTAAAGATCTATCTGTCTGAATGACGTGATGCACGTATAGAAGTTGTCAAAAATGCAGCACCATGCCCACAGAAATGGGGTCACTGATTATGACTGAACTGAAAATGTCCTTTATGGGGTAATTTCTATGCTCACTAACATCATACATTGCATTTTGCATATACTTGCATGATTTGATCCAGGGGTAGAATTTTCCTCCAAATTTCCTTTCTTACAACACTTGCAGTATTTGTGCCCACAGCCACCTCACACCAGCTACAGACTGGACCTCTTGACTTGTAGAAGTTAGAGATGGAAAAGATCTATTATGTCCTTTACTCCATTCCTCTGCTCATGTGAAATTGTTCTGTGCAATCTTTTTGAGAAGATACTGCAAAGTATAATCCTGCCTAGGTAGGGGGATGGACAGATGACCTAACAGGTCCTTCCCATCTAAAATATCTCTCATGTTATGACTAACTTCACTGTCCTTGTTATCTCCCACTTACAAAATTAAGGGACCAGACATCTTCATGGGAACTGCTCATGACATAGGCTCTCGCCGCTGCAGTTGTCACTCTCTCTTTCAAGCATCCTCCCCACTGTAAGCTGTCGTGTGTGAATTTCTGTCTTCCACAATATGTTGAAGCTTCTATCTGTTGTAGGTACATGGTGAAGTGTGACTTGTATTGCTGGGCTGATATATTTTGTTAGTTATAGCTATTTCTATTTGGTAAAGACTTTCTTTTTTACTTCTGCTATCATATACTGTAAGAGCTGTAGCAAAGCACTGCATGATAACTTTCATCCTGAAACATACAGATAACATCAATGAAAGGATGTTAAGTCATCTACATAATTAAATAGCAATTGGCCTTAGCCATTACTCATTATAGTGTAGCTTTTTGTCATTCTGTTTGATGCTAAAGGATGTTCAGCTGCTTGTAATTGATAGAGAGGTTTAATCTGCTGTAGTTTCACTGTAATGAGCCAAGCATGAAACTATTTTTTTATTTTTAAAAGGCTAAAAGACCCTTGTTTGGGTGTAGGCATGGGGACAATGCTTGAGGTTCCTCAAGTTCCCCAGGTATAGAAATAAGCTTTTCTTCTATATTAGTTGATTTTCATAAGTGTTAGTTGAGGAAAGATTGCTTTTGCTTCAGATGTAAAAATGCAGACCTATTCACAACAATTGAATCATACCAAAGCTATTGGAATAACGTGTTTCTAATCTAGGGACTCAGAATAGCAGAGGGGTAGAAAGAAGCACTGAGCATTTTGCCAGAAACTAATCAGGAATGAGTTTACCTCACTTCTAATGATCCTAAAATCTCTAATTGGTGTTCTAAAATTTGTAAAACAAAACGGATGCATTTTAATGACAATGGGTGTATTATATCATGCAATTGTTTTTGTGAAATTCTAAGCAACATTCATAGATATCAGCTTTGAGGAGAAGTCAACAAGACAGCTTTGAAGATGGCTCTTTATTATTATTATTTTTTTTAATTTTATAGCAATATCTCTAACATATTAATGGCCATGGCTGGAAATAGTGTTATAATTCCCATTACCTTAGCTAAGTCAGCAGAAGAACAAATGTCCAGCTAACCGTACTGAAGGGTTCTGATCCCTTGTCTTTGAATAAATGTTTTCAGTGGTTTAATACGCTATCCAGCTGTTTATCATAGCTGTCTCACAGACAACTTTTGCCTCCACCACTGGAGCAGCAGAAATAGGTGATATTTACTTACAACTCAGATGTTCCACTTCACCATCCAGAGTGGAAGTGTGACTTCACCTTTATCTGTGGTTTAATCTAATACTCTGAGTTGCTGTAGCTGAGGCATAGGCAAATCTTTTGTTTTGGCAGCTCCAGAGCTGTGGCAGAGGAGTAGATATGACAGCTGGGGCATAACTATAGCAGCAAGAGCTAGTCAATGAGCTCTAAACCAGATGAAAGACAGAACTTTTAGTGTAATGTTAATGACCATCAGCTATCCAGTAGGCAGAATGTCAATAAAAAACCTAAAGGCACTCCTTTTTCTCCTTTCCAAATTAACCCTGTACCAATGGTGAAGAATTCCTCTGAGAGAAATATGTCAAGGCATTGTGAGACTCAGAAAGTGTAAGAAATACTAGGAGAGCAAAACCTGAGAGAAAAACAACAAAAAAACCCCAAACTACAAAACAAACCAAAGAAAAAAACCACACACAAAAAAAACCAGGCTGCTTGTTCCTGAGCAATGAGATTGATCAGGAAAACATCCCACAGAAACTGTCACAAAACATTTAGCTAAAATCACAGACTTTTTTAGTTGGAAGGGACCTCTGGAGGACACCTAGTCTAACTTAGTGCTCAAAGCAGGTGTTGTCAGATCAAGTTGCTAAGGTTTATATCTAGTTGAATCTTGAACACGTCCCAGAACAGAGGTGGCACAAACTCTCTGGCAACCTGCTCTTGTGTTTGGCTGCCCTTATTGCCATGTAGTTTGGAAGATAATGGAGAGAAAGGAGAAAACCAGTCAAGAAAATGAGACTAGAAATTCCATATAAAACCCATGCTTGGCTCCGTATAAAGGTAGGACATGGCGGAAATCATATCCTTTGTGCCTTTGAAAAAACTGTTTGTGTCAATAGAATTTGACTGAAATATAGAGGATGCATTCTTAAGTACAGGAGCTGTGTTTGATGGCTGAGAAGTGAGTTGCCTAGTGACTAGGGAGAAATATGCTTTTGGGATTAACTTGGTTATTTTGTTTTCTGCATCAAGTCAATATGAATCTGCCTTGCTTGTGGTGGTTAAAAATTTTGAATTGCCCTCCAAGAGATGATGAATGAAACTTTTCATATTGAAGAGAATTTGCTATAGAAAGAGATTTTTAGAAGTTCTAGGGCAGCATAGACCTTCACATGGCTCTGAAAGTAAGAAACAAATATATAGATCCAGGGGAAAATACAGCAAGATTTACTGGTTTTTAGTTTGGTGTAGTTTTTTTCTTAGAGAAAAGATCAAAAGAGCAATGCATTCATATTAAAAGTGAAAGAACAGCACTGCTTCTTCATCAACACAAAGAGGAAAACATTATTGTTGTCTTATACATTACCTCAAAGTGTGCTTTAATCTGATTTTCAGGTAGCACTTTGATCCTAAGATAATCACAATCACAAAAAAGGCAACACAATCATTGTCGAATAGACCTTTATTCTTTTTGATGGAACAGTGTAATTAAAAGTGACTGAATTTCCATTCCCTGAGAAGATTCTGATATTTCATAGTTTGATTTAGTTTCCTATCAAGATGCAGTATTTAGATTTTAATTTTTTTGTCAACAGAAATATTTCAACTTTCTCCAAAAATTAGTTTTTCACTTCTCTAGTATGCTACCAAATGATAAAAGGATCTATTTGAAACAAAATATTTCAGTAATATCCAGCATACATTTTTAATTAAATTGATATGTTCCAAAGAAATACATTGATATCATAAAATCATCATTAAATAACATACCCCAATGAGTTTGAATAATCAACTGAATTTTTGTTAATAACAAAGGTAATCCCTGATCTTAAAAATCATGAAAATCTCTGCTTCTAATCAGTAACTACTTTTAGTATGGGATTCTGTTCAACCAGTGGGAACTGTAGCCAGCTTCTAGAAACATTCCTGCATAGTCTTTCTTTTGCTTTGCAAGATTTCCTTTTTTTTTTTTTTTTTTTTAGTATGCACTTCCTTTTGTATGAATCAATAATATAAGTAAATACAAAATGCTGGCATGTAAATGAGTTATGTATCTCAGTTTTAGCAATTAATATGGTATAGGTATAAGATTTTACTTTGCAAACAGTGATTCATCACTGGTACTCCACTTAGGGCTGGGTGACCATGCATCATGATTTTCCAATAAATTCTAATTTGTGACTTAAAAAAATCAAATGAAAACAACTTGTGATACTTTTCCAGTATTCCTTCAGAACTTCCATCAGCTATTCTGTGATCACCTGAGAAAAAGAACAAGAGCAGTGTCCCCTCTACCAGGTTGTTCGTGTTCTTCACAGTGAAAAAGCTTTTAACTCCCATTTAAGGCAAAATCAAAGAGAATTTTGGGATCATATCAGATAGATATGACATATTAGATGGCCAAGCCCATGCTCCTGCCAGTTCAAGTTAGTCCTACTAATCGGGTATTAAACCGTTATTATAAATGACCTTAGGAGATAACTTAGCCTGTCAAATTTCTTTTAGAAGGTCATGAAGAGCTTCTGGAGATTAAGTGAATCCAGGGACCTCACAAATTGCCTGCATTCTACTTTTTTGCCTCTCATAGCTATACTCTTGCACAAAGCTCTGTCTGTTGAGTTGGACCTCCATGTAGAAATCCTGGTCAACAGCAATGCTTAATCACTGTAGTCCTTAAAAGGTGCAGAACATGGACATAGATCCATGTGACTAAAACCTCACAACTAAGAGGAGAGGTCTGCCTGTTGCTCCTAACAGTGGAAGTAGAGGGGAATAATATAAGCAGTGGAAATAAATAGACATACCGACTCATACAGTATATAAGGCAAGCTCTCTAAGGATAACATATCAGTTATGCTTTGGAAGACATATCTGAATAACATGGTAAGCACTGCAGTGGCATGGAGTCTCTCCAGCAAACTGTATTACTTCAAGTGGCAGGAGCAAAAATAAAGGTAGGTATTTTACTTGATTTTGAAGTTGTTCTTTGGAAAAAAAAAAAAAAGCACACATCAAGCCTCTTTCTGCAGCTTTACTGCTTTTAATACAGATCTTCATACTATAAAGGGAAATAAGGCACAAGTTGGCAATTCTTAAAAATAACCAGTCTGGAAAAGGAATTGGAAGAAGAGAAATTGTAACTAAAGATCGAGTGACTGCAACTTGCCCACAGTCTACAGGAGAGACAACTCTCTAGGTTTTAAGCAAAAGAGAGATGTAGTTCAAAATACAGTCCCAGAGTTATCTCCTTTTTTTTTTTAAATTGTATTTATTTCACATGTAATTCCTTTTTCTAGAAAGCACTAATGTGATTATTTCTTAAAAAATCTTTACCTGCAACTCCCTATTTTAATTTACAAAAATGCACTAAAGATATAAAAGTGAGATGTAAGAGAAGTGTCAAAGAGAGATTGCTCTAATAAGACATTCATGGGTGATTTGATTTCCCCTGCTGTTGCAGTAAGTCAGTAAATAAAATCATATTTTAGAGTCTCCTAAAATTTTAGAACTGTTCATGAGGAGTATTGATGACATTGCTACTGTACTTAAGTATGTCCTTTAATTTTTCAGTGAAGAAAAACTGTTGTTACTGTTTCCACTAGAATACTAAAAAAGACATGTATGTTAATAGAAGGAATTTAATTTAAGTACCATCCAACAGAACATTAATGTTGTTAGTCAGGCAGCTACAATTGCAAATGAGCGGTGATTTTTCCAAACTGAAGCTTCAGTTCTTAATGCTTCTTTACTATTAGGTATCTGCAACTGGGATCTGCTTTTAGACTCAACTAATCTCAAAACTCACTCTTTAAAACTGTCATATGTGTCAGGTATGCAACAAAATAAGCCAAATACTATTTTTCACATATACTCTTCAACAATTGTTTCTATTTTTTTATCAAATAATTTATGTGATGAATAGTATTTTTCTGGATTTGACTAGCTTCTGCAGCTTTGTTTGATAAATTATTTAGCAAATAAGAGAAACGTTCATCAAATAATGTAATCATCTGCAGTATTGGATTCTTTTGGTATTTGACTGGCTTAGATAAAAACATATCAGCAAAATGGAAGCTATGAAAATACAGTGATAAGACTATAGCAGCTGCCCCAGAAGGTTTCACTAACTAGAGTGGAAATAAAAAAAAACCACTGCTCATTGCTCATGTTCTTTTCCTTCTTACTTTCTTATTTATATTTTTGTACCATAGGCGTTAATTAATTGCTTAATTGGAACTGTAAAGAAATTGTTGGGCACGTGACACCAGTAATTCAGAAGGTGTACAGCTGGCTACTGAAAAGTAAAAAATCAAAAGACAGGAAAAGAATGGTTTAATGAAGTGTTTTTCAGCTGCTCAGTGTGTGAAACAGATGTGTTTATAACGTATACTTTAAGACAAGTTTATATACTTAGTGGAGGTCAAAATATAGACTATATATTGCCATCATGTGCTCTAAGGGAAAAAAAGGCAGATGTCTAAAGTGGCTCTACCTTTACCAAGGTGGTCAAATCTCTGAATATACATGGATGTTGTTTTCTTACACATAGCGGAAGCCGTGCCGTGATCTTTGGAATAACACAAGTGAGCTCAGAGGAATCACACTGAGAGCTCATGGTAACAATTGCAGAGATATGATGAGTTTGGAAGCGTGCTCAGTAACATGCGGAGAGACATTGCAGGTGAAGTTGACGGTGGACAGCCTAGCAGGGTACCCGTTTCCATGGGTGTGATGTGGTCCTATCAGACTGCCTACATCAGCCTGAAAAAGTTGTGCAGGTCCTTACCTGTGCAGAACAAGAGCTCTGAACACAGCCCATGTGTACCAGGGAACGCTGCTCTTCCCCATGAAAAGGAGAAGACAGAAAGACCTCCAGAAATTTTTAGCTTTATAGTCTTGATCCAAACTCCATTTGAAGTCTTTCTGTTGATTTCAAGCTAGCTTTGGTCTGGTAACAAGAGAAAAAGAGATTGAATCATCAAGGCAGCTGGGGGTGATCTTGTTTAGAGTGCCTTTGTAAAAAGCTGGTGGCAGACAACAGCTAATAGCATAAAGACATACTTCATCAAATTATATGTCCACTTCTGGTATTAAAAACTAATGCATTTGTCACATGCAATTGGTCCTAAAGCAGGCAAAAGTACTTCACAGCATGCCCTCTGAAAGCTGTCATAAATAGAAATCAGAAGAAATGCCAAATTCCTTAAAGCTTGACAGCAAATGATGTTTTAATTTAGTGGACATACAAAACTCTCTTTGACATCTAAATGGATGTGTGCCATTAGAAATCTCTTCCCCTTCCCTCAAATGTTTGTGACAAAAGGAGACATGTACAGAAAAGTAATTGTTTATTTAAATTTAAAAAGCAAAATTTGCATAGTACAGAAAAGGTTGCCTTGAAGAATTGACCCCATATTCCAGAGATGGAGATGTTCGTAAATTCAGAAAAATTTTAGCTCAAAGTGGAAATAGAGTCTTGAAAAGTGGATCCCTATTCTACAGTAACCTCAACACAGGCTGGAGTACACTGGCATTCATAACACAAAGAACAAATTTTATGATCCCAATCCTTTACCTCAGGATTAGCCTAGTGACTGTAATTACAATGAAGCAGAAGGTCAAACTCTTGGAAAGGGAATCTTATTGCTTTTGCAGCTGCTACCTGTGTCAAAATGTTTCTGTCGAATCCCCTAAAAACCTAACTACCAAGTTATTTACACTTCTAAACCCAGAACTATTAAACAAGAAGGACAAAACTAAAATGATGTAAAGCATCCATCAGGTCTAGTAGTTGCATTTGGGATCCTTTCTGACCCCAAACCCAGAAAGTTACATTGAAATGAGCAGAGCCTGTTTACTACTGAAAGGTGCTGACCTTTCAGCAAGGTTGCCGGTTCATTTATATGCCTCCTGAACTACTCATCGCCTTCATTTATGATTAATCAACTCCAGTCATCCTGTTTGCATTGGATCACAGGTTCTTTGTTAACTTTTCTTTTTCATATACTTTGGTATAAATGCAGAGCACAACGTTTGCGGAAATATCTTGGACTTTGCTGTGAAAGAAGTTGTAGCTACATATGCAGAAATTAATCATGTAGGGCTTTACAACCATGATCACAGCATCTCAAAATTTGTGGTGAACTCTGCAGGCAGTACCTAGATTATAGTAGTGCTGACTGAAGTTTTGGTATTTTCATAGCTGGGTATGCTTATTCTCATGCATGATTTTATTTATTTATTTATTTTATTTTTCTTATAGACTGCTCTGGTCTGCTATGTAGCTATCATTCAAACAAGCACAATTTCAGTGGAGGAGAGCAGGATTCAGGGAACAGTGCACAGTTCTGCCACTTCCTCAGGGACTGGAACTGAGTGCAAAAAAGTATTCCTTCATAAACTTGTTGCTCAAGGCTCTAAGCTTTTTTGGCAGTTTGACATATATATCTAAGAAGTAAGAGGCACAATTCCTATGTCATCTTTTCTCCTGAAGGCCCTGTACATTTGGAAGGGCAGGACACCTTAGCACAAAACACAGTGATGTTTTTCGTAGTCTTTTGACAAAATCTGGTCTGAATTATGTCTGCAGAGTGGACAGAGGACCCCAAGTCTTCCTGCATCCTATTTATTTTCCTACAAAGACATACTGTTATCTGCGTATGAATAATGTCTTGAAAAGCTACAAAAAGTCTAAAGGAAATTTTTATTTAGCAGAAAAGGTAAACAGATCTGTCTTTTATATGAACTGCTTTAGAGATAACTTTTAATTAATAGATAATATAATTACAGTCTCCAAAATCCTCCAGCAAGTTGAATAACTTGCGATGTTCCTATGTATGTTATTTCTGTGGGACGGCAAAAGACCTCTAGAGCACTTCAGGTGCAGTCTCCTTCCATGACATTTAACAATTCATAAATTCCATTTCATAAATGAATCTATGCTTAAGAAAACAGATTTTTTGCCTCCTTGCTTGTATTACAAGACCTCACTGGGTCCACATCATTCTAGAAGGTCTTCTTTAAAGGCCTCCTGATTATGTCAAATGTACTTACTAACTCATCCCAATAATCTTTTTTGGTGGTTATCTGCTAATGTTGTTAACCGTATAAAGGAAATAATAAAAGTTATTTTGGTTTGTATAGTTTCTATTGCTGTCAAAAAACATTTTAGCTGGCAGTTGTCTTTGCATATTAGGGGGAAAGATGGATGGTCCTGGGGATGAATTTCTTGTCTTAAATCACAGACAGACAGTTAATTTCCTGGTTTGTGGAAGAGAGCTGTTCCACAGACCCAAAGACATTGGAGGTAGGATTCAATTAGTGTAAGTTTAGCTGGCTAAAATATTGGTGCTTGATCTAAGGAAATGATCAGGATTTCTTGAGTCAGTGAACAAAGATGGGCTGTAGAAACCTGTTTGTGTGGAAGAGTCATTCAACGGCTGTTTGTCTCACTTTGTCTCTCTCTTTAATAGTGGAGGAAGTCTAGAGTAGCTGCATAGACTTGAAGACTTCAGATTTTAGGTGAAATAAGTCATAACCCCCTCTGGCCTTGTTCCTGAAAAATGCCAAGCACTGTAGCCAATCTAGCAAATCATTTTAACTCATTTAGAGTTTTAATCTGTAGCTACTCAATGGGGCTTTCATATTTTATTCCTAAACAGCTTTCTGGATCCAGCTACAGAATTTAGCACTTTGCAGAACTCAGGTCTGTATCCATGCCCATTTCCACTCTTCAATAGTTCCTTCTCTCTTTTATGACTGAATCATCTGGGATTATGTATGCTCGCTATGTATTTGAATAGTAAAATACTTGCACAATGAAGCTTCAATTTCAGTGGCAGCCCTAAGATAACACTAAAATACAAATAATAGATAAGAACAAATATGATAGAAATTCTTATCCTGTGTCTAGAGATAGAAAAGAAAAAAACCTGAGCAGCAAGCCTGAAGCCTGTGTTCTTTCAGGCTCAAATGGGACTCACACTTCAAAGCTGAGAATAGTTGTCTCAGTCCAGAATCCAAATTTACAAGTGAAGTTTGACTATGTCAGAGCTATTTCTCTTACCCTACATGTTGTAAATACCTTTGAACTCACTCCTATGAAACAGAAGTGCTTTCTGAAGAAAAAAGTTGAAAAGATAAGTGGCTTACAAGCTACTGTAATTAAAATCTAAAAGATGCTTTCCCAGCTGTTGCTTTTGAAGTTATGCTTAGTTGGTGGCTAGGTGCCAGCATTCAATTAGAAGTATGCATTTTTATTAACAGACTATCATGTGTTATATTATGTCAATAATTCCTTTTAAATTAATTCTTTTTATTTCTTCCAATAGTCACAGGTGTCCAGGTCATTAAATATTGAAATGGGCCCCACTGACAATTGTGCAACATCCTAAGTTTGTTTGGTGTTTTATTTGCACTTCATTTGAAGTTCAAAATTAAAATATCTCTGAACTTGTAGAAAGGAGGGTTTGGCCAAGATAAGTTAATGCCTGAGGGGGAAAAAATCAAAAAGAGAGATGCACTGTCTATGTGCAACTTTTTGCCTGTATTTGAGTTTCTAATTATCATGGTTTCATTTACTTACTCATCATATGCATGCTGCAAGTGGGGGCCTCATTATTTTGATTCACTTTCTTATATGTCAAACTTTCAGGCTGGAATTAGCATTGTGAGCTGGGTTTGATGTTTGTAGGCTGTTAGAGGTACTCAACTCTGCATTAAAACAGCACAAGAATCACCTTCCAGAAAACACTCCATTTCCTAGTCTCCCAGCTTTGTATTGCAGGATTCATCTCACCTAACTTTAGATGGCTGTAGTGTGGATACCTTCATCTAAGTTTGATGGCTAAATTTTCTTAATCTAGTTAATTCAGACAGCTATTTTGGCTCAAGATGCATGGAGCCTGGAAGTGTCTTTTAGTCTTCCTTACATGGTGACAGGAGCTTTAAACAGCAAAGAACTCAGAGAGAGGTTATCTACTGTCTGAAGATGCCTGGAGTCAGGAGAGTTGTTCCCACCCATGCTGTCATCATCCATGGTTAAGGCCCTACGCAGTATGAAAAAGGATTAAAGCATATTCATTTTCTTCAGGGTGCCAGTGGAGGGTCAGGATACTATCCTGCCATTTAAACTGTAATATACAATATTGGGTTTCTTCTTCCTTTATAGCTTAGTATCATGACAAATTCTGGACTGAAGGTCATATAGACTAAACTCTCCAGCCTGTGGAGCAGCTGGGCCGGTGTCTCTCAGTACTTGTTGCTAAGAAGGTCACTTCTGAGACTGAGGGACCCTCTACTCTTGATCAGTTTTGGCTATTCCTTTAGAAATGGCATAGGGAAAAAGTTAAATTGCACTGTTAAAGTTAAAAGCAACAGCCTGGCTGCTGCTTTTTCTCAGTCACCACTCTCTGGTATTGAAGATCCTTTGAAATACTCTATTAATTACTCAATATTGATAATGACTGTAATACAATACATATCCAGTTGGTAAAATATATGTAGTCAGTAGTGTCCTTCATTTGTCGCTTACAAAGGGTGTCAAAGAGTTTTGCCAATACAAATTAATTCCTTCTTGCACAATATTTTTGAGTAGCTGCCCTCTTCATTTTACACAGGGAAAAAAGTGATCTGCCCATGGCCATGTTGGAAATGTGCTAAAAGTTAATTGGAAACCTAGAAATCCTCATTTCTATTCCTGCTTTGATGGCTCCTGTAGATGTGGCTGACAAATGCTGTTCTTGAGGTATTCTGGAGTTAAGAGCACTAGAAAAGCAAGTAGTATATATGCTTATCTGCCACCCCAACCCAGCTTGCCATTTCAACCTCGGATGAGGAGGGCTAACCTCTCGTGAGCTCAAAGGATGGAGGGAATTGTTAGAAATAACAAAAGAGAAGAGAGAACAATTACAATGACAGAGGAGAATAAGACAAATAGCATGTAAAACCTGTTTCTTGGTAACAGTTTTCTAAACGATTTAGCTAATTAAAAAAATACAGATGTTGATTTGACCTATTAGTCATTTTCATTGCACTTTTAAAGTTTTGTATCACAATGTATTTTTAACCATCTGCAAATAGCTTAAGAAAAATGTATATGCCAAAAGATTCTTTTTATAACTGAACAGCTCTTTCAGTAAAACCTGAATTTTCACATAGATCTGTGCAAGAGCTGATGTTTCTTCTGTCTCTGACCTATCTCTGACATCTCTAAGAGCTACCTCCAGGAGATATATCACTTCCCTCCATTTATAGCCCATCTTCCACTAAATAGTAAGTGATTGCTGGCCTTTGCCAACAACAAATTATGACTTTAACTGCATTGTCCAGATGTGTTGCAGGAAAGAAAGTCAATGTTGTGACTACCCCTCACTTTTTTCTTCATGCCATACCTGTCCATTCATTCCAGAGAGGCCCAGCACCCTCAGTGTATGTCTGTCCAACGATCTAAGACTGTAAGTAGCCTTAGGAATTTGGTAATTTGCCATCCAACCCAATATCCCACACATGAACACATGGGCCACTTGTCCATACATGCGTAGACTAAGTGATGGATTGCAGGATGTAGCAAAATCTGCCAGGGACTTGGAAAGATTTCAGTTTCTTTGGATAGTCTGTGACCTATTTATGTGTGCTGTATTGATAAATGAAGTGAAAAATCTTTTACACCTTTCAATGAAGGTGCCGTTTGGTCTGGCAACAGTGCTGACAATTTTAGTGATGTCTTATAGGAAACAGCTGGGATTATTAATTCATTTTTACACAGGTCACTAAGCATCCGGAAGTCAATATTTCTTTTAAATTGCTCTCAATCTGGACCAAATCCATTCTGAAGGTGAAAGGTTCCAGATATATACTGCTACCAGTCATTATTAGAGTCCTTTTTAAGTCTTGCAATTGTTTTTCCTTGGTTTAGCCTGAGAATGACTGTATTAAGCAGAACAGAAAAACTGTACGTGCTCTTTAACTTTTGTTTTCAACTCATGGTGTGATTTCATTTTCTTTAGTTCTTGGAAATATACTTTATTTTATTACAGATGACACCAATCAGGGTGAAAAAAAGATGAGAAAGACTTTAGATTCCGAGTTTGAAGCAATTGCTCAGTGACTCAAGACTCAAATGTAATGAGGAAGGAAGAATTGCAAGATAGATTTACACAGACACAGTTAAGGATAAAGCTGAGCAGAACTGTACAGTTTCAATTCACAGGAATTTCTTCAAACCTGTAATTTGACTTTGTGAGAAGACATACCTGCTGACTCTGACATTTGATGAAAGTAAGAGCAAAAGTACTAAACTTCAAGGTGCATGATGTCAGAACTATGGGTCTGAAACGTGACCTTAACATCCTCAGTCTTTGGAGGAGAAAGGAGGCAAAATGAAACTTCGCTGTTGATCTCTCGAGTGATAACGTTATATGCCTGGGTCTTCAGATGTTGTCATTTACACCACTACCTGGCTGGTTTAACACATTGCTGATTCTCTTTTATAAACCTTTTTCAGAGTTGTGAATGACTAAACAAGTCCCAGAGAATCAAGCCCTATATCTTACTTGGATATTAAACACCTTGAAAGAGTATGGAGAAGAGCTACTGTAACTATGCGAGGGCTGGAAAGAGTGCTTTGCAGCAAGATGTTAAAAATGCAATATTAGCTCTTTAAACAGAGGATCAGAGATGATTTGATTACAGTGTGTAAACTCCTTCTTGGAGAGACACTACTGATAACTGAAATAAGAGAAATAAGCAGTACAAGACCGGTTGCAGGAAGATAAACCAACTAGTTAGTATTCAGATTAGATATATAAACAGGCCTCTTGTCCCGGAAATTAAAATAGCAAGGAAAAGAGTGGACCAAGGGGTTGATATCAAGCCTGCATGTCATTGTGCAATTTAGCTTTCAACCAAGCAGAAGAAATTCGTCACACTGTAAGGCTGGCTGGCTGAATTAGTATCGCTGATGTTATGCAAGAGGTCACTTGCTGGAACACTAGCCGGTTCTGTGGTGTCTTTGGTCTTGGTGTTTGCTGCTTGACAGCCCTGACTGTGTCCTGCCTACAGCCTTGATGTGAGGTTTTGGAGTGCTCCTTGTATTTGGAAATGCCTGAAGTACTAGAGAGTCTGTGGAAATACTCAGACCAACTTTCAACATTAAAAGACAAGTTAAAAGACAACTCGAAAAGTTCTGGGACGACTTCCTTTTGGAAGTTGGTACTATAATATTCATTCAGTTAAATTTGCATTTTTATTACAGATGGACTGATCAAAAATGTGACAACTTTGTTGCTACTGGTTTTGGTTTCAGTAATTATGGGCTTTACCCTCCAGTTGTGACAAGAAGGCACACAAGCAGCTGGACTGGAAGCATTGCAAAAGACAAGAAAGCCAAATATTTGAGAAGTTTCCGAATAAAGTTATCTGACCAAGGAGGTTTGAAGAAGGTCAGTGACAGAACTGGTTGGGAACTTTCTTTCATAAAATGATCTCTCTTTAAAAAAAAGTTTTCTGTAGAAAAAATTTTATTCCTGCAGATATTTTTTTGATTTTACATCAGGAAATCCAAGCCAAAATTATTTAGTTTTGGGCTTGTTGGACCTACATAAAATATCTCAGTTTGTTCAACTGGCCAGAAACAGTGATGAGCCGGATCAATATTATTCTTTGTTTTGTTGTGATGGTGTCCCTAGGGATTTGCTGTTCTCCTAACTCATTCCCATTCTATCCTGTGGGGCAGAATGATTATCTGTATATAATACAGCTAGATCTCTTCTGGAAGCAAGAACTGTGGTGCAGTGTGGGAGTTCTGTGATCTCTTATGGAATTGTCATCCCTGCAAAGAGCACAGGAAAAGGAGCAAACGTAGGTATTCTTAGGTCAGGTGAAAAAAAGAAACAGCATGACAAGGAACAAATTTTCAGGACTATCTGCATTATGGTCTTTATGATCAGCTGAAATATTATTGAGAGGAAAAAAAATTAACAATTTTCCTTCTTTCCACTACTATCACCTTTTCTTTTATCTATCTCCTCTAAGCTCTGTTTTTCTTTTTTATCAGTCATGTTGAATGCTGGTAAGATTCTTCTTCATCCAACCTCAGGCACTCATTTTCAGGAAATTAACTTGGCATCATAACAGCTCTTAACATCTGCGACTCTTGACTTGGAGATAGTTGACTAAAGGGGCTAGGCAGAGTTTTAATTTATTGCCAAATAAATTATTGATTTTTTTTAAACTAGGACTTCAGTTAGTTTGTTTTTTTCCCTCCATTATATTAAATTTATTTGGGTATGAGAATAACATGAGGGATAAAATGTGTTTTGTACTATAACATATTTAAGAGAACAGGCCAAAATAGAATATCCTCATATTTCCAGAAAAAATTTTGTCTTTGGTATAAAGATTTTGTTTCATTTTTAAACAGATGCTGATAAACCCTTGCTGTGAATTTTGAAGTGGATGCAAGGTGCTAAGAATATTTGCTGTAAAATAGCTGTGCTCTGCCTTGCTCTCCTAATTCTAGTTCAGCATTAACTTCACCTGTGTTTACACCACAGTAAAACGAAAGACCCCAGAAAAAAGCTACCAACCAAACATATTTTTACAGAATAGTGATACTGCAATGAAAACACTTTTGTTGCCAATGAAGAGGTAAGACAGGCAATAAAAAGCATAATGTAACCTTATGATCTACATGTGGAAGATGGTAGGCAAACTGAATCACTGTATCCAGCTGATTCTGCACCTAATTTTCCATTCCTAATGTCATGTCATATTGACATTTAATTTACTTTCCACATACTATTCCTGATCACCCTTTCTTCTTCATGGTCTTTCAGATCTTTCTTGATATTTAAGTTAATCATCACAGGCAACTATGTAAAAGCCTTGCAATCTGGAAGAACTCTCCTGCATTATAAACTGCCTTTGTTTGTTTGTTTTTCATAATTTTCATTTTATTCCCACTGTTTTCTATTCAATCTTCTTCCTGTTATCACAATTTTCTAACTTAATTAGAAAGGCAAACACTGTAGTTTCCTTTATAACCGCTGAGAATCCTTTCCATTGCTTTGGCTAGAAGTCACACTTAGACACAAACTGAATTTGGTTCTAGGTTCTAAATTTCAAGTGTTCTCCTTCCTGCAAATGAACTGAAAAAACCCCCACCTCTCAGTCTTGACAATTCTGAATTTTTATATCTGGATCAGCATGTTGAAGATTAAATCCATTCTAGCTTTTCCGCTCAAATTCCCACCACTTAGCTAGTAGCACCATATTTTTTTCTCTTTCTTACATTTTTTAAATATAGTTATTAAAAAAAAAAAGTTGGCTACATTTCTACTTGAAATATTAATTGTGTATGATTTTTAAAGTGATCATATACTAAAATTGTTAAGCAACTGTCTTAAGAGTGACTGTTCAGAAACTTCAGAACTGAAGGGTTAAATTACAGCCTGATTTTTCAAAAGTGAAAGCACTGGCAGTCCCCCAGTGGAATTACAGAAAAAGCAGATTTAAGTACATATCTTTAGATGTTGTCATGGTTTAACCCCAGCCAGCAACTAGCACCACACAGCTGCTCACTCACTGCTCCCCACCCCGCCCCAAGCAAAACTCATGATTTGAGACGAGAACTGTTTAATAATTGAGATAAAAACCAAATTATAGTAATAACAATAATAGCAATGAAAAGGAAGACAACAAAAAAAAGAGCAAAATACAACCCAAGAAAAGACAAGAGGTACACAGTGCAGCTGCTCACCCCCTGCTGACCGATGCCTGGGCATTGATCCACCCCTCCCGGCCAACTCCCCCAGTTTATACACTGAGCATGATGTTCTACAGTATGGAATATCCCTTTGGCTAGTTCGAGTCAGCTGTCCTGGCCGTGCTCCTTCCCAGCTTCTTGTACACCTGCTCACTGGCAGAGCATGGGAAACTGAAAAATCCTTAACTTTGGATAAGAGCTACTTAGCAACAACTAAAACATCAGTGCGTTATCAACATTGTTCTTATCCTAAATCCAAAACACAACACTATAGCAGCTACTAGGAAGAAAGTTGACTCTATCCTAGCCGAGACTAGGACAGATGTGTCTATTTGAAATTTTCAGTCCAAAACCGCAAAGTATAAAAAGAAAGGTCCTATGCTATGATTAATCACTTAACAGTTCAATGCCAAAGTAGTATTAAACTGGCACGCTTTGGTCTTCCTAAGACTTAGTAGATCAATATTAGGTGTTTTACATGTAAATCCCCTGCATCTATTTCTATAATTGGGTTAACAGTTCCTGTTTTGAAACGCCTCATCAGTTTATGGAAATGGACAAATCGCCAGTGTTTAGATAATTTCAAATGTAAGACTTCACTCTTTTTTCCAAATAATTTATGTACTATTTCTTCTGCACTTCTTCTGCACAAACGCTTTTTTCTAAGTGTAAAACTTGTCTTTTTAACCAACTGACTTTAAAATGTTCATGGTTAAACCTCAGTAGTTTTGTTACTTCTAGTATGGAAGATCAGTAAGTCAAAAGTACTAAAAAAGCTTTAAGGGTTATACTTCTTACTATTTACTTTTTGCCTTTTACTGATGAAACAAGTCTGTTCCATGATTCATATGTTTCATTAATTGTAAACACAGATCCTTTTTGATTTAAAGACGGAGACATTGAAATTATTTCACTCGCAATTACCATACTCCTCCTCTTCTCTCTATCTTCTCTCTCCAGGAAACCTTCCAACCAGCCAGACATGAAAACTTTTAGAACCCAACCCCAGCTGATGACAACCAGGAGAGGTGTCCTGCAGTGCAACACACCTCCTCTAGGACCAGACTCCCAGCTCCTGTTCACAGATACCACCCTGGACTTGTTGCCATTTCTACTAGCTAGGAGCATTAAAAGCCCTGATCTGCACCCCACCAGGAGTAGTGGTAATCCTACTCTTACATTCCCTAAGTTTTTCATCAGGATTTATAATTATACTGTACCATTTATGCAGGATACTGAGATGAATGAATGAAGAATTTTACTTCTTATTATGTCTCTTAAAACAAGCTAATTTTGGAAATCCTTCAGTTAAATGAGGTATCCAGACATGTATTTCCATTTTCTACACAGGACAACTTTGTTGGTAAGCTTCCGCTTGGAAACATGGTTGGGGGTTTTTGTTTGTTTGTTTGTTTCTAGTTGAACATTGGCTTGTGGAAAATCAAAACTTTATGGATGAAAATTGTCATGTCGAAAAACCAGAAAACATCCCTTGGTAAGAAGGAATATTTCATCCTGGGTCAGATAAACATATATAAACTATATCTGAACGAGGGTTTTTTGCTGTATTGTCTCCAAAACATTTTCCCCTTACGTCCTAACTGAAGTATTTGCCTTGTAGCTTGGTTTAGTCACATACTACAAGGCTGCTATTCCTTCTGCCTACCTGATTGCTAACAGCAGCAGTGCAGACACAGTGGCACAGGTATCTGGGAGGGGTGGCAGTCCTCAGAGGCACCCATCATACCCAGCAGCATGCCTGTTCTGCAGTCCCATTCTTTCTCAGCTGTTTTGCACCACCCCTCAAGAGGATGGTTGAGGATTTCATCCCGCCGCAGGGAAGCTGGCGAGAGGGACCTGCAGGGACTTCCCCAGTCCTTGGTTTGCTCTGTTTGGCTTCCGTGGGGGAAGAACCTTAACCTTGGGCTTAGGTTTCGATATGCATCGTCTTGTTCAGTAGCCATAAACAAAAGAGAAATTGGCATTTTCACCCTTTTTGCTACTTTCTTTCCTGATAATGCTCAAAATGTATTTAATTCCTCACCTAAGAACAATTCACCTCATCTCCTTTTTAACTACTTAGCAGGTAATAAATGTTTATTCTCCACAATAATTGGCAGTCTTATGGTGATCAACATAGTATAAGAGCCCGGATAGAAAACAATGCGTGTTTGTAAACTAGCAGATTAGGGATTCAGAATTTTCCCTTTTCAGCTTTAAGAAAATCTTGTAACCTGTGTGGGCAATCCTTTTAGGTCAATTTCATGCAGACTATTTTCTCTTTTTCTATATCAATCCTAAATTAATACAGTAGGTGCTCTGCAGCCAGCATGGTTTTGCATTGATCTTGGCCAGCTTGTTTACAGTGTTTTGGCAAGTTGCTGATGTACTTGTCCCTGGGGATAGAGCAGGGGTTAATTGCTGTTAAACTCTCAGTGCCAAGTAATGGTTCAGACTCTGTGCTACATTAAAGATGACACTAATAAGGAAAGAGTGCACTGGATTGCTCTGTGTTGAAAATTGGACTTGTGGTGACAGAAACTTGGAGCAGAGCTGATGTAATAGGGAGGCCATAATGTAATTATAACTGCTGAACATGTGTCATACCAAGTTAAATGATACATTAATGAATCAAAACAGGTGATGGAGTGTTGCTCTTTCAGCAGATAGAGGTGTTTTCAAGGTCAGATTGTCATTAATTTAATAATCTGTAAACTGGATATTCTTCAAATTATAAGCAAAATCAACTTCAATGTATTTTTAGTGTATTTCTTGTCCTGTACCAAAGCAGTGAAAAAAACAGAAGATGTTATTCTCAGTATAATTTTCTCTCTCTCTTATTATATCTCTATTATACCTAATATAATATATGTGTAACTAACATTTTTCAGCCAGGTGTGAGCTCTGTTTCCCTGTGCTCTGAACAGGCTGAACACAAGCCAAGAGGTGTGTAGACATATTAGTATAGTATCGAGCCGAGCTAATAAGCTTTGCTGAGAGGCAGAATACATTGCACAAAATCCAGTCAGTAAGTGGCTTCAAGTCAGCTTGAACCATGGACAAAACAAGCTCACATCTGCTCAGAGCAAAAGTAAGCATGTAATAATACTGTGCGTTATATGATATATAAATTCTCTTTGGCTATTATGATTCTGCAGCAAATGAAAAAACATCTCTTGCCTCAACTGGTTCCTTGTTTAACTCCAGTGTCATAGGTGAAGTTCCTGGGTTTTAATTCTGATTGATAGGACCTCTATGTTCAGGAGTCAAATAAAGGCTTCTGTTCCAGATCAGGTGACAGTCCAAGACACCACCGTACGAATGATATTTGACTGCCTGAATGTGACAATGTCAATCTATCTATCACTCCAGCAAGTTCTGAGTACTTAAAGAAAACAATCACCTACTTTTTTTATGAAACCTACAGTATTTTTACAAGTAGCCTTGGTTGAGAAGTTAAAACAGGGCCCCATGGAACAAAAAATATAGCCATTTTTGAGAAAAATAAAAATCCTTTCTTGAATGTTGCAGTCCTCTGATTCCTGCATGTCTAAAAAATTCTGATTATTTCACATTTGTCTGGCATTCCATAAGCTTCTCATTTATCCTCATGCTGTCAAAAATGAAGCACAGATTTTTTTTAAAAGGGTCTAACTGAGTCCAGTGCTGAGTTTCTATTTAAAAAATGGGATTTTAATGCCTAAATCAAATTGGGTCTTTTGAAAATGTCAAAGTAAGGTCACACTTTGACTTTATTTTTTAATTCTTCATTATTTTTTTTTTCCCCCTAATATGGCCAATAAATATTTTGAAAAATGGATTTTTGCAACAGATTCCTTGCTAAATGGTGTTTCTGTATTGTTTCTATCTTTTTCTTTCTATTTCATAAAACATTTTGGGGTTGAACTCTTTGTGTTTGAGAAAATATTGGGGTTTAACTGATTTTCCCTCTGATGCCATACTATTTAAAGGAGGCAGGTTTTTCCAGTTGAGAAAGTAAAACTGCAATCCCTTATAGGTCTCAGGAGATCTGCTAGAAACCAGGTCCATGCCAGCCCTGTTCATCAACATGTCCTGTCTCCCAACGCTGTTCTTTGGCAGAGTATCTCCTAGAGGCAGGGCATCTCCCAGGCACGAGTTTGTGAGGAGCACCTGAGGTAGGAGGAACGGTTCACATATTCTTTCTCAATCTTCCCTGTTCCCCATCATCTTGTCTGCTTCTCTGCCTCTCTGTATTTTGATGAAACAGATGATAAGTTGTGCAGCTCAGTGACTTCCTTTTACGGCCACCCTGCAAGGATGAATAGAATGACTGTAGCACTTGTCTTCAGCAGATTAATTCTGACTTGTTAAGCTCCTTCCAAGTACATTTGCAAGTGAAATTTTTTTTCTTCCCACAAAGTTCAAATTTGGCCTAAGAGTCATTACTGAAATAAAAGACTTCCCTTTCAGAAAGCTTCAGGAAAGCCAAACTTTCCTGAAGGCAAATGTCCACAGAGCAGACATCACCATGGGGGACAAGAACAGCATTCTTTGTGTCACTTGGCATCCTTGGCCCTTGAAATACTGGCCATTCACAACTTGTGGGGAGAGGTAGAAGAAAATATTGCTTTAATGGTATGTACTATAAGTCGTCTGCCTTCACAGTCAAGTCAGCATTTTTTGTAGATGGAATTCCTGAACTTTTCCCCCCTCCCCCTGAAGATTTTATTTCAAGACATGTCCATTTTAGTGAAAAGTGAACATTGCTGATTGTGCTGGGAGCACACATTAGAAAGCTGTGGCGTGGTCTCCCAGCACTACATCTACTCTAGTCATCCTTACTACAGAGACTTGACACCCCAGCACTTTCTTGTTTGGGTGGTCAGTTAACCAGATCTAAGAATCATGGATATTTATTATGGTTGCCAATCTAAGACTGAATTTCACCTTTGAGAGTCATAGGAAATTTCATTGCCCGTTTTATTTATCGCAGTGTAATATTGGAAAAGAATGGCTAAGCACTATAATGCTCAAGATGACATTCTCAAGGAAAATTTGTTACCTTACAAGGGATAAATTATCTAGAACATTTCATTAAGAAGGCTTTTTGCAATACCCAGAAGTTGTACATGTTCAGGGGAACTCATTGACTCTCCAAGGTGTAAATTGCTGCCTTCTTAGTGGGGGAGAATAGAATAATCCTTTACCATGAAGCAGATCTGATCAAAAATGCTATGTTGTCAACATTGAAATGTTCTGTGGGAATATAGCAAATTTGTAGAGAAATTGTGGGGAAAAAAGCATTTTAGTTTTGGAATGGACCATTGAAACTTTTGGATTTGAAGCAATGTTTTGTGTCAAGATGTATTAGATTTTGGATTGTTAACCATCATCTATGATTTAAAAAGTCAAGATTAGACTAAAGGTTTTTAATTTTATAGAAGCAGAGCAGAACCCTAACACAAAATTAACTTCCCTCATAAATTTTTACTTAAGTGGAATAAAATAAATGAAGAAATGCTATTGTTCTGACTGTATTACAGGCATAATATGAAGAGGAATGTGAACTAGAGCTGGAACACATGGCGTCCCATCCAGCAAATGCTGAAACCTTACCTTCTGAAATCTCTCATTCTTGGTGCTGCCTGAGACAAATACATTGATACCCTTGCTGAAAGTCAGTGATTGTATGAGTTCCATCAGTCTCTGGCTCACCAGTATGTTATTATTGATTCAGAAGGAAAACTGATCAAAAAACCTGTGATATGTGCTGCAAAATGGAAATTCCAGTCTTTAAACCAAACTGTAATGAATCTCCTGATTCTGCTTTTCTCCAAATCTCTTTCATAGTATTCAGCCACCCAACCAAGGCAATATCCCACTGTTTGGTACATGCCAATGGTAAAATTTCTTTTTGAGTCTTTATAATCAAGATGAATTGCCAGTGTCTTTGGAGGTGCTGCCATAGTACCATTACTATGTTACTTGTATGACATCACAGAAATAAAAATTGTTTAGGAGTAAAATTACAGTGTCACCAAGTGCAGCAGGGCTTCTTTTGCTGACAGCAGTGGCAGGTTTTCTGTCCAGTACTTACATAATATAATAGCAAGGTCATTTGCATCATAGTTGTCCCCATACAGAGCCTATACTGGTTATTAAATATGGCTTCACATGTTACAGGCCTGTCATTCTACAAGTGTCCCTTATGTGCAAGTGACCCTTGATCAATCCCTGTAAAATCTGTCTGGTTCTTGAACATGAACAAAGCTCGAGGGAAAATTGTGATGTCTTGGTATTTCTCTGCTACCTTTTTTAAACCCATATGTAGATGTTGAGTTATAGTCTTGATAGAAGGATTCCTTTGAAATATATTGAACCTTGTACTGTAATTCACAAGAAATTGCAATTGAGTTATCACCTGTTACTGATGACCACAAAAAAAAAGAAAGCTCAAATCAGCTATTTGAGGTTAATGTGCCTGAAATACTATTCAAATTTCTCTGGTTGGGTTGTAGAGTGATTAAGTTCTCATGATTTGGTCAAATGGATTTTTAAATTCCTCTCTCCAGTAATCTATTTACTATGGTCTGAATCTGCACATTTTGCTCTGGGGCACTGAGAGAGAATGATATACTTTAACGTGTCTGCATATAGATAAAATTAAATCTTTGGGGCCATGTGAAAGTGGACTTGGGTAATATGTCCACTTGGCCCAGACTAATTTACTCCTTGGAGGAGGAACGAAGTAATTTCTTAATATTGCCCTTATAATTGCAATGCTCCTTTCTACCAAGTGCCAGAACTTGAAGACACATATGTCTTTTCTAAGGAAAAGTGCATTTCAGAGACACTAGCACATTCCCAAAATCAATGCTGTTTGTTCTTCCAGTTCCATACAACTTTCCACTGGAAGCACAAATTCTTTTATGGTACAGACACTTGAGTTGTGCACATTATCAACTTTCTCTGGCATCATAGTTCCTGTATGATGTGGTTGAAGTCTGGGATTTCACTTTGCTGATCTCTGTACAAACACAAAAATGGTTCCTGCCCTGGGGACTTTACAATATAAACATTAAAAAAAACCCTAAAAAATAGACAATAGTTGAATTCAAGAACAGGAGACAAAGAAAGGAGACAGGAGCAGTCTCAGCACAGCTGGGACCTAGCATTTATCAGGTTGTGTTGGCATCATACAAGTGAGTTTTAAGACTATGAAGATGAATAAGGAGGTGGCTTTACAGATGATAATAAGGCACTCCTCTGAGGCCTATCTTCATCCTTTCTGCATTTTGAAATGCACATCTTCCTCCTTTCTTGTATACCCTTTGTAGCCTGAGAATGGAAAAAAGAGGAGGAGGTGCACTTCAGGGTCCATAAGAAGATGGAGACTTGTCTCAGGTATTGATTAGAGGTCAGTGTTAAATTTCACTGAGCTTTTTTTTTGCACATGAGATTACCCAGAGATGAAAAACAAGGAAAAGTGGACAGAGGACAAAGGCCCCCAGTAGGACATTGGAAGAAGATAAGGAGGGTTTACCAGGGAGTACACTGTAGAAATGACCAGAAAAGTAGGAAGAAAAGTGCAAAAGAAGAGAGTCAGTGAGGCCAAAAGGGAACAGTTTCAAGAAGACTGTGGTTCACTGCTTCAAAGGCACCTAAGAGGTCAGTGAGGATGAGAAAGGAGGCATTGTCCTGGCTATCCTGATGAAGAGAGCAGTCATTTTAAACTGGGAAGAATAATTTCATTGCACTGGAAGGAACATGATGGTATTTTTGATGGGATTGTAAATAGTATAATAAGCAAGTTCACAGATAAAAGGAGACTGCAGATAGCAACCACAGCCAAAACATTGCCGACTGTGCGATAGCAAGAATATTTATTTAACAGCAACTGTTTATATTGATTTATGAATTAAATGAAGTTCTCCCTCATCCACAAACTTCTATTTCTTCTATTTCCCTGAATTTACCCTGAGTTTTAAGAACCCTTTGTTTATGTTTCTTGGCATGGGTTTGGGGTGGGTTTTTTTGGGTTTCTTTTCTTTACCTTTCCAATTTAGAAAATACAAATAGACTATAAGGTATTGCTGTATTTAAATGAGACACATACTTACCTTAACTTGACTGTAATTTGATATTAAGGTTTCTTCAGTTGTTTGAAGAACCAATACCAAAATTACTCTTGCAAATTATCTGTTGAACTTCCACTCTGATGCAACCCTTTGCATCTAGTCCCTTCTGTACCACAATCTTTCTTTAAAAATGGTCTTATCAGCCTTTCTTTAGATTTTCCTGAAACTGCCATTGTTAAAAGTATATTTTTTCTGTCCCCTTTCCCTTGTTTGTTTATTATCTTTCTGCTATTCTACTAGACGTATACATTTCCCTCATAGGACTTTTACACTGGAATGTTTTAGCTGAATTTTTACTGTGATGTCTTGTGTTCCATGACTTTGTAAAATGTATTTATTTTAAAATTTGCTTGTATCATATGCTTTCGAGTTGGGAATGTAGACCTAAATATTCTAAAGGGTTCTAAAGTGTTTCCATTGCTACAGGTTTTGATTCATACCCTGGGAATTGCAGGACACAGAAGATAAACCCCTGTTTTTATTTATGTATTTCTGTTTTTCCAGAGCTTCCTCTTGGCTCAAGGTGCAATCATAAAGGGTGTCAGTTTCCCTCAAATGCAGTTAACTGTATATTGCTGCTTAAAGAGGTAGGTAAACCAGCCTTCCATAACCTAACTATTGCATGTGGTAAATCTCTGACACCCCCAATCCATTAGCATTCCCCTCAGAATCCCCAGTCATAGCATCCTTAGCATCTTCCAGGCTGCAGAATTGCACCTTAAAATATAGTATACCTGTGATATTTACAGTTTATATATTTTAAACTGGACAAGTATCTGATTCCAGGGAAAAACCACAAAGAACGTTCCCCTTCCGAGTGACTACTGTTTCATTGCAGCAGGGACTCAGCTAATAAAGTTTTTTCATATTAAGGGAGTTACAATTTGCTAGCAGGATCTTGACAGTTGTCTTTAGAATAAGACAATATGCCTTTCCCCTCCCTACCGGGCCTAATTCCCTGGTAACCTTATTGAAAATGTGCATGGGCTACAAAACTAAAGATTAACTGTCCAGGGACCTGCTTCCTGGAGCTTATTTGAAGATTAAATCAAATGGCAGGCAATATATATTTGGTAATTCAGCTTTGTTTCAGGCTTTTCCAATCTAGTGGCAAGTATAATAGAAGAATCTGACACTCAAAAGCACTAAATGGGTTTTTCTTTTTTTTCCCTTTTTTTAATTTGAAAATGCCTGGTATTTCTGTCTATAGCAAAATTAGAATTAATGATTTATTTCCTCATGTCTGAAGATCCTGTTCTTTTATTTTTGAACATGAAGCAAAGTAATTTTAATTACAGATGATGTGAACAATTTTTTTCCTTTTGATGAGATATTATTCTTTCTTTTTATTTTACGTAACAAATACCAGCAGAAGAGTTTAAAGAGAAGCAATAAAATGTCTACTGTAGCATTACAGCATTCATTTAAACAGAAAAGGAAACACACATATTGTTTTTTAATTCAGTGTTTAGACTATGTATTAGTTAAACAGATTTCTATTCAGCAAATTGGATTGAGATGGATGGAGATGTTATGCTGTTTTAAAAAACTGTATTTAGAAGGCACATTCAAAGACACTGAAGTGTGATTTGTCCTAGTAGCAGACATCTGAAGAACAAGTGACATTCTTACACAAAATCTATATTGGTGATGTATTTAATTACAGAGTTGATTGAAATTGACAGCTTCAGTGACCTATGAGTGCACTGTTACTGACTGATGGATGCTTCAAATCTGGTTACTTTTAAACCAATTCACATACTGTTCAATAATATCCTGTCAAACTGCAAACTACATTTTTGCATGTATATGGACTAGGCAGAGAACATTTTAATTAAAATAAGGTAAAGATGAATGGTGTTTAAAAATTGATGTAATTCTTAAAAATACGGTCATTATGATTTGAATAAGAGATAAAGAACTCTCAGTATTATTCAGGGTGGCTGTATTCCTTAAGAAACATATATTTTACTTTCATACTCACTCATATCGGCCCAAAACCTTTCAACACCCATTAGCTCTCCAGCCTCTTCTGCACATACACAGGCAGCTCCCATTAACAGCGAGACAAAGTCATTGCGAAAATGGTACCTGAGCTTTCTGAAAGCATGTGACGTCTGCTAAGGGAGACTCTGGAAGCTTTGCAGCCAACCTCAGTGCAGAGGCCACATCCCCTGGCACCAAGAGATGACTCCAGTGGTCACTTTGCTCAGCCTTTCTGGAGCATTGATCCCAGTGTCAACCACAACACGTTTCTCATGCCTTTTTAACAGCACAGGCACCGTAGAGTGCAAACGCAAGTCTGGGGTAAGCAGTGGACAACTCTTCTTCTTTGCCCCTCTGCCTCCTTTGCTTCCACTTCTCTGTAGCTCTGTGGGGGTAGGTCATGCTTTTCTCAAGCTGTTGACTCGAGTCTCTGTGGACGGGTAACTATTTCCTAGCAAGATCTAGAAGCATAGCTTATCTTCTGGAACAGTAGCCAACAAGGTATGGACTTCTGGCTGAAGAGCTCATGTTTCAGTCCGAAGCCAAGTAAAGGGCATAAAGGATGAACAGGTACCTGAGATGTCAAAATCTCAAGTAGCCTCATAATCCCATTCAGTTAATTTGTATCTATATCCTGGTAGCAATAGTAGCAACAACAAAAAAAAAAAGCAAGTTCTCTCTCTTCCCAGGTTGGTCACAGTGATCAATGTCTTCCTTACTGCCAAGTTATATTGCTGTAACTAATTATGTACACGATTTAAAGGAGAAACAATGTTAAGGGTCCGGGATATGCCAAATATGTCAGCTTACCTATCCAGTGAGATCACTTTCCCATTAAGCCTATCGAGAACTACCTGAAAAATGATATTTCTATCAGTAATATTTGCATTCTCTGAAAGAGCAGCAAAGGTTACAAAGCCTGTGTGAAACAAATATGATCCAGGTACAAAGCGTGAGGCTGAAAAAAAGAATTTTCAGTGAAGACTAAGCTCCTTAAAATAAACCATAGGCTTTCTGCCTTTGAAGGTACTTTCTCAGTGTAGCTGTAGTTATTAGCTTTGTACATAAGCGATGGAAAAATCAGACTCCCTATAGTTGAAATCTACGTTTAGAGGAAGAGTTAAATGCTTCCAATTTACCACCAAAAATAATAATAATAAAATAGATCGGGCCTAATGAAATTTTAAAGAAAAATCGTAGTAACTTTTGCATAGAAAAAATTAAAAATGTTCTTTTTTTACTTTTGCTTCTGTTTCTCTAACACAGTTTTGCATTCTACTTATTTAAGTAGAAGTAAGAGATTTCACCCTGGAAACCATCTTTACACTCTCTGAGACAGGGTAAGTAACAGAATGTAAAAATATTAAAAGTCTTAAAGTTTTCCAGAATTTTACCAGTAGAAACAAACCCACTCTGTCACTAATAAGGATTGTGTGATTGAGTGAAAAATAAGAGTAAATAACAACATTTAGCATTAGAAGAAGTTCAGGGAGTGACAAATGATGTTACAGTACTTTCCCAGCTTGTCTCAGAGTTATAGTTAACAGTGAAGTCATGGTAGCATGGAGCTTGTTATGAACTAACCAAAAGACCCAGTTTCTTTGTGGCCTGTATTGAGCTCTGAACTGTCATTGAGGATAACTTAAATTAGCAGTTAATCTTTACATGCCTTAGTTCATGGTTCATGTACATCTAAGTGAAAACACTGCAATAAGTACAGGCATAGCTTATGATGAATAAACCTAATAAAACATGTTCTTCGCAGGGAGAAAAAGGCAGCTGTGTCTACCAGGTATCTCTTGTTTGCAAGTTCAGAACAAGTTATTCCTGACTAGAAAGTAATTTCTCTCCAGAAGCAATCGAAACTAAGATAATCTGGTTACTCGGTGGTGCTCCAGCTCCTCTCTCCTTCCCAGGCATAAGGATTCAGAACGCTGCGGAGCGGTCCAGCTTGTGAAGCTAATCTGGGGTAAAAGTAAGCTTTCCCCTAGCCTGGGTCACTGCATAGCTTTATTGACATGCACTAGGGTAAGAGAGAGGACTGCTGCAGATTACTACTGTGTAAATTAAGCGGACGTTGGATCTTCCTTCTCCTTTCATGTACAAGGGAAGAACCAGTTGACAGAGGTTTTGAAATAACGGGCCCAGAGGACCTGCATTAATACCTTCCGAGATGAATTGGTCCCACCTTAGGATTTACTGTGCTGGTCGTCTGCACTTTTCTGGACATACCTATACTGCATACCCTCACTCCACTGATCTGAGGGTGTCATAAGAGCTGTGATATCTTTATAAGCATAAGGGACAAAAATGAGGAGAGCAATAAAAATAATGTCGTACTTGCCGTGACCTATATCTAGGAAACACAGAAGTTTTTCTTTTCATCAGGCAGAGTATGTATTGAAGACCGCTAATCCCACATTAAAGTTTTGCACTGTAATAAAACCACCCACCCACCCCAAAAAACCCACGCCAAAAAAACCCCCACAAACAAAAAAAACAAGGCTGCTGTTCTCAATCAGGAATATCTGTCTCTATGACAGAGGGTCACCAAAAAGTACCTGTTGTAGAAAAGGAGCATTCTGCTGAGAACAGACGATAAATTATTTGGGCATAATTACTCATTTATTTTTGTCTTGCTTTTGAAAACAGCGCACCAGTAGGTTGTTAACATTTTCTACCTGGGTATGCCTTCTTCTCGGGACAGCCAACCACTCTTGTGTGTTGCTTACAGGCACAGAGCATGTGGCTTGTGTACTCGCTCTGTGAACTGGGCATAGATCAGATCCTTCTAACCCTTTAGCTGAGATGTAGCTGTAGGATGGCTTGAGTCTAAGCAGGTTTTGTTTCTTCATTGTGTTAAGTGCCAATCTTCAAGGCTAATTTTGGCTTGAACTTGTTGGGTCAGTTTTATGCATCTTCCTTTGCAATGAAGGCTCCAAAATGTTTACATGTCTGTCCACACATGAATGATCTAAGTGGAACAGCTTAGATGGAACAGCTATGCCTCTAATTGCTTAACTAACTCTTTGTAGTATAGGACCTTGTTTTCAGCTGTTTGTAACTTTTTTAAACTTCAGAAATGTTGGCTGAAATTTTCTGGGTTGAATATCTGCCTCAGGCTAAAATAGTTGAACTGTTCCCAAGAACAAGATTAGGAAAAAAAGACCTTGTTTTTTCATGTTAAAAACTATTATTTGCAACACTTTTAAGAGAAAAACCTTGCTAATGTCTATGTTTTAATGGCAGCAGGAGCTAGGAACTCAGGTCTCTCAGTCAACAAGAAAAGTTATAAATTCAAAGCACAGATGTGGCTCTGCCCCCTCTATGCCTTGCTTCATTCCGTACCAGTCAGAGTGTGTGGGGAAAGGCCAGCAGAGGAGCAGGCATACCTCTGACAAATCCCAGTTTGGTTATTTGATTTGAGGACGGGTGTGATTTGATCACTGAGCCAGCAGAGTTTATGAATTATGCAAGCAGCATCTGGCCCCTAGAGAGCAGAGACTGGCCATGAATTGGCATAACTGCTCCACTTTTCCACTTTTTATACAATATCCTCTTTAACCACAGTACCCTCGCACTATCACGAGCCTTTAAGTATGGGCGGGATGGGCCTTCTTTTGTACCAGGACAGACTGAAATTCCCTTTTCTGATTTTATTTCCTTGTTGGCCAGTTACAGACTGCCTGGGGTTTCTTGAGCAGGGTGAGTGCATCAGCAGGTTACCTCTGAAGTTACCTTCCAAACTTTGTTGGATTATAAACTGAGATATGTGTGTTTGGTTCAGTGTTGGAGACAGTGGCTAGCTGTGATGATTGGAGATAGAGCTGAACTTTACTAAATTTTCTCAAGTATTCAGGCTTACTGTCCTTTTTCAGTGATCTCCTGTTTAGTTATTTGAAACTCCTAGGAAAACTTTTCCCTGCATTAATTTTTACATTTATCTTTTCCCATCTAATCTAACAAAGTTGAGTTAAGGCAATTCTAGCTGCAATAGTCAAATGTTAAGCCAGCCTCAATTTTTTTCTCATCAGCTTGTTCACTTGGCTATAAGTGTAGTATAAGAATAATCTCTGCACATCAGGAAAAGAAATACAATGATGTATTACACAAAATTTGAACTGAATAGCAAAGTCGATGCAATTTTAGTAATTTTTCTTTTCATTCTCAACTTTTCTATTTTCCTCTCTAGCATTTCTGGATAGACATTCCAAGACCATCACTATGAATAGGATGTAACAACAGCCATCTGCAGGTCAGATAAACCCATCCATCAGCATATCAGCAAGTGGACCTAAAATATTTATAGAATTTTTATTCATGAGAGAAAGAAACCGTTAATTGGTGATTAACATAAGAAGGTAATAATGAACTCAAATCTGTGTAGTACAGTTCTGTTATTACTCATTTTCTGCAGGCAAGATAAGAAAACAAAATGAAGAAATTAGTTTTCATTTGCCAGAAGAGCTATTTTGTGTAGATTACTGATGAAATGCATTTTGAAATCTGATGCATCTGTACATATCCAGATTAATTTCTCTGATCTAGTGAAATATCACAGATACTTCCCAAAAAGGGAGCTTTATAAGAAACAATAAAATCTATATCAATCACTGTGTATTCATAATAACTCATAGCCCTGATACTTAATTATGGCTAAATATAATTTTCACTTGAAACATTTTCAGCATAATACTCAGCATATTCCAAACTTGAAATGCAGTTTTTGTATTAAAAGTTCAAATACTTTAACGGATTTGAGGATGTCATGATGATGTCTATTTAGTCAGCAATTACTGAGTTTAAAAGTATGAAAATAAGTTTGATTTGTGTAAAACAGACAACTGTTTGAAAAAAAGGTAATGTTCCTTTAAGTGGTGGTCTTCAGAAAAAGAAAAGCTGAAGTGCCACAAAAATTTATATCCATTGGTTGTCCTCTCCTAGTTTAACTTCATTTTAACTTTAAATAAACATTTCTTTACATTTAGCAACAGTGAAAAAGGCTGTTCTTACTCATTTTGTATGATTAAAACTACATTAGCAATATAGATGTATTAATTTACAGATACAGATACTAATTGCTTAAATATTGAGTTCGAAACTAGACACTCGTACTGGGAAGGGATAATTGGTTCTTCCCTTGGAAAAAAAAACTATAATAAAGAACTTGAAAGTGCTGTCACATTTCACATAACAAGCAAAATCTCAGAATATTTGAAAAATATTCTGAAAGAAAATGTCTTGGGGCTTTCTTAATGAGAATGAATGTGGTTTGAAAAGATCAAATAATATCCACATATGTCAAATACAGGTTCTAATAACAGTTAGAGATAATGAATAAAATTAAAGTAGGTCATTTTTAGTCATTTAGGATCCAATAGGAGGCATACCTCTTCATAACCGCTTGTTAAAATATAATTAGAAGCATTTGCTGTATTTACAAAAAATATCAATATCAAAGATTAAAAAAATTAAAATGAGATATTTTACCAGTCTTTAATTTTCTGTTTTTGTTTTATTAGCATTTGAGTAGTAAATGGCATGTAAATATATTAATATTGTAACAACTGGCATAGCACAGTCATAACCATAAGTAATATGGCAACTATAAGTAATCTAATAGGAGAAATGTTTTTTTTTCCTCTCCTCCTGAATGTGATAGCTTTTAGAAATCCACAGTTGTGTACGTATATATGGAACTGAACATACATAATTATGTAAAGAAAGAAAAGTCCAGATTGCAGCATTCTTCAGACACCAAGCTAATGTGTCAGCTTTAGATTATATCAAATTTTTACTGAGAATGTACAGAAAGACTTAAGGGAGGAGGAAAAAAAAAAAGGGTGAAGAGTCTGATATAGAAGTGGTTATAGAGGAGTTGTTTCAGTTCAGTTGAATTCAATGCAGATGCTCAGCACTTTTCAGCATTGGGCTAAATTTACCAAGCACACGCTGGTCATTCATCCATAACATTGATGCTCAGAAATACAATGGCTTGTCAGGATGTTTGTTTTAGAGATGGATTGTGCAGTCACCACGAGATCCTGGGTTACTACTGAGAGAAGTGATAGGTAGAGTTGGTTGGCATTTATGGCTAAACCATTTCCGGATTCAAAGTGCTGATTTGTGAAGTTAAATTATTTGCAATTTGACAAATCTCGACACTGATATTTTTAAGTTTTCTCACTGTGTCATTTTGAAATTTTCAAGAGGGAAGATCTTGCTTTGCATAATTTTCTGTAAATTTGAGGTTCATTTCACAGAGCTGTAGGACAAGGAAAATGTTAACCTAGACAACAGTAAAGGAACAGGTGAAAATAGACCATGCTGAAAAATTATGAAAGAACTTCAAGAAAGCAGGACGAGACCACTCATGAGAACACAAATGGAATTAAAAGAGTCAAGAAATGAAAGCAATTCAGTTTTTAGAGTAGGCCTCAGTAAATGTCTTAAGGCTTATGGAAACCTGTAGGCCAGTGGACTCAAGGCATACCTTGAGAACTGAACAAAACTGGTACCTACTTACCTCAGGACAGGGGGAGAGAGATTGTTAGCTACAGATGTACTCCCCTGACATCATCTTGGAGCCAATGTGAACTCAGGTGAGTTGTCCTGCTGACTGCTCCTTTACTGCCCATTTACAGATGTCACATAGGTTCTTTCACCACTGCTTTCTCCATCCTCAACACTGCACTGCATCAGAGCACAAACCACACTGACATGGGTAGAAAAGGAGACCATGGATAACTCGTTGAGAGTTACATAAAAACTAAGCAACATAATAATAATCAATAAAAAATACAAAATTGGGTATTATTGTGTTGCTTACTTTCTCCATGACATCTCTACGGTATAGCCTCTTATACTCAACCGCATAATTAAAAATTTCTTTGACATTCTTGTCATCCTGAACCTCAGTCAATGGCTTTGAGAAAGATGTTCTTAACCCAATTATATATCTTCAGAAGTTGTGGCAAGACTGTCCTCATAGCCCATGTCTCTGATAGTGCCACCTCCCTTTGGATCTTCCTCTCTTTTCCCCTTCTCTACTGCAATAAGTGAAAACTGCTGATCTCCCCTCTAAAAGCTCTTCATGACCTATTCATACCACACCATTGATAACCTTGTACAAAGGCTATTACGGAATGCACTGGGACTCTTTGCATGTACAAGGAGCCTTAATACATGAAGAATTCCAGAGCAGGGCCCCATTACTGCATTTATTACTGCAGTTTCACTTTTCTTTTCTGCTTTTTTTATTTTTTAGTTTTTCTTTGTCTTGTCTCCCTTGTGGATTTCTTTCCTTTGACTTTTTGCAGCCCCTCCTGCATTTCTTTTTCCTACAATACTTTCTCCTAATGCTCTTCCTTGGCTTCCTTGCCAAATACATTTTTAAAGCTGTTATTTATTTGTTGCTGCTTGGTGAAATTCAGTTCTTTCAAAATCTCCCTGGGTGTTTTTTACAAAACTATTGATTTTCAAGCACCCCAAAGATCAAGTGTGGCTGCCAGTTGCAACATGTTTCTCTTGCTGCAGCAGCTCCTCCTTTGAAACAGCTGTCTGAGTGGGGTGTGACTCGAGTCATGAGCAGGGAGTAAATTATTTCCTTCTCTTGCTTCTTTGACCGAGTACTCGGCAAACATCAAGAGATCCTGCCAAAAAACCACCTTGTCAACTAGTTCATGGTTTTCCTTTCCTTCTTTCTGTTTCTCTCCCTGCTTCCCACTCACAAGCACACCCTGTTGATGGTGGGATATTCTCAGCAACATCATGGTGGTTCAGTAACCCTTCCCAAGAAGTTATCAGGAGGGACGTGTCAAAATCACCTTTTTTTCCCCTCTCACTGTTTGAAGTCTCCTCTGTATAACTGCATCTTATCAAATACTTATGGATGGTATAGATACATGATCAAACCAAGGAGCACTCCTGCTCCTGTTGAAGTCAGTGCTTATGGCAAAGCAAAGATGGCTTTTTGAACACAGACAAAATCCCTGCAATCATCTGAAGCAATTTGTGATTATCTCCCATCATTGGTTCAAACCTATGATCCTACTTACTTCCAATTAAGGGTCAGAGCTAAGCCTTTAGAACAAAGCACAAAAGAAAACCCATCAGTATAATTTCTGTAAAGCCTAAGTTAGAGTAAGGGTGTTTGATACGTTAGTTATTCTTAGCCCCATGACTTATTGTTAGTTTGTCTGAGCTATTTTTTAATAATCTATCTTTAAAGAGGAGCCTTGAGGTTTGATGAGTCTCAAGGCATGCACTCTTTTTGTAAAGTATTATGGTAGTGTAATGGCCCTATTCATATGTATCTTAAAAGTTTTTGTGCTGAGAATTGATAAGGTGAAGGATGAAGTTGAATAATATGTCTGCTCTTCATGTGAGGATGCGTGTCGTGGTTTAACCCCAGCCAGCACCGTACCAGCTACTAGGAAGACAATTAACTCTATCCCAGCTGAAACCAGGAGAATGGGTAAGGCTCTTATTTATTTATTTATTTATTTATTATGGTAGGAGTATAGAGCACGATGGCATATGGCTAAATGGTAACATGTTCTTCAATGGGTTTTCTAGCCCACATCTACAGGAAGGCTGTTGTCAGTGACCAGACCAGCTTTTTTGCACAGGCATACCTCTGCAAACTGCAGTTTAAAATTTAACCCTGTATAATTACAATATAGGTGTGCCCTCAGTATCATGTCAACAGCAACCTAGACCAAAACCTCCCATGGTAGAATAGGGTTTTGGGTTTTGTTTGGGTTTTTTAGGTTGGGTGTGCGTGTGTTTGTTTGTTTATCTTTAATTCTAGGAAATCAAAAGCTCTTTGAGAAAAAGTAACTTATTTCCAGACAACTTAACCACAAACCGCTGATGCTCTATGATCAAAGATGACCCAGCCCTCCCAAGAATAAGCATTCTTCACAGTTTAGATTTCTACTACAGGGAGTTATTGACTAAATGGACACTATATAAGTAGTATTTTCCCATTTTGCTGGCCCTATGACTATATGAGGAACAACACAAATGACAAAGTGCCAGTCAAGTCTTTTTATCAATGCACAAATCATTGCATTTTGTACTATCCTCCTCTGGGCTGTATAGTAGAACATTAATTTTATAAGCAGCACTTTATTTATTTACTCTTTCCCAAGCAGCATAAACTGCTCTTAAAGTCAGGTCCCCTTAATGACACAGAACTTTTACAACCTTCTTTTGCTAATATATTCTTCAAGGGAAGACTTACATGTTTGAAGATTACTTTCAGACATAATGAAGAAACGACAGAAAGCCTGTTGCCCTAGAAAAGAGCCATTCACATCCATTCATTTATGCATATCCCACTCACATGCTGGTAGTGTTTTGTGACATGTATTTCTATCCCCTTATCCATGCAGTTATCAGGCACCATATGTAAGGCAGGCTTTAAAGCAAGAACATCACACGTGACACCTAGTTAGTTGGTTAGAGACAGACAAAGTCGCTTCTTCTTATCTCAGCAGGAAGCCACACTACTTTGAGCCCAAAGCTTCTTGGTTCAATTTCTTGCTGGAATTGATTCCTTATAAATATGAATTATTCTTCATTTGATCTTTTCTCATTTGTGGGCAGGGCAACAGTGCCCCACAGATCTGTATGTGGAGGGTCTGCATAGGTTTTCTATGTTTTCTCTGCAGAAAGCAAGAAATAGGGATTCGGTGCTTCTCTACATGAGACTTTGGAGGGTGCACTTTATTTGATGCAGTCCCATTGGAATGGGGGCTTAAAAGCTTAAAGGAGCAAAGGGACAAATATGGCAGATATACATTAAACCCCTTTTCATCCTGTAGAAATTCATCACAGACCCCAGGAAAAACCTGTCTTTAAATGGTGGATCTCTGTGACTTGAGCTGGGGTCCTGTTCTGTGAGTCATCATTGCACTGTCTTTCCCCAGGTATGCAGGATTAGAAAGGAGGTGAACAGAGCTTTAAAACTGATGAAATTTGTGAAAGTGTAACATAGGTCCTACTTTTCTGGAGAGAAATGAAACCATTATCTGCTCATTCCTGTGAGTGGAATCAAGCCATTATCTTCTCAGTCACCTTCCACGGGTTTTACAATAAGAAAGACTTACCCAGCCCTTGGTCACCATTTCATATTTTTAGGAAGTTAATTTACACTTTTGGACTTTGTTTTTATCCTAGATAGAGTGTACGTGTGGGTATACACGTTAAACAGTCCTGTGTGTCTCAGTGATGTGTCGTTGAAGTGTTCATATGCATTGTCTTATAAATATAATCCCTTTTAGCTTTTAAGGTATTACAGTATCACTGTATGGCTGATGTTGGATGTAATTTCTGGAGATCTAGTCTAACCCCCTGCTCAAAGCACAGTGAGCTAGAGTAGTTTGCTGTGGACTGAATTCAGCTGAGTTTTGACTACCTCCAGATATGGAGGGTCTCCAGCCTCTCTGGGCAACCTCTTCCAGCATCCAATCACCCCCACATTTTTTTCTTATGTTTAAACGGAATTTACTGTAGTTCAGTTTGTGCCCATTGTCTCTTGGCCTGTCACTGGGTACTACAGAGAAGACTATGGCTCCATCTTCTTTAGTCCCCCTGCCCCACCACGTATTTATATGCATCTGCTTTTTTCCTGTGCACTAGGATGGACCTTTCTTGAACTTGCAGAAGGTGATCCTTCAAAATCAACCAGCTCTCCTGGACCTCTGTTTGGTCCATGACCATATCACAAAGGATTCTTCCAGTCAGGTCCCTGAACAGGGCAAAGTTTGCCCTCCTGAAGTCCAGGGTTGTGATCCTCTGTTTTGCTGTGCCCCCTGCTGCCCCCTTCCTTTCGTGATCCTGAACTCCACCACCTCATAGACCCTGCAACCCAGGATGCCCTTGGTCTTCATATTGCTGACCAGTTCATAGTTGTTTTTAAGTATAAGGTTCAACAGCATCTGCCCTTGTTGGTTCCTCGGTCACTTGTGTCTAGAATTTATTACCAATGTACTCCAAAACCCTCTTGAATTAATTACACTCTGTCATGTTGCCCTTCCAGTGCATATCATGATGGTTCAAGTTCTTCATGAAGACCAGGGCCTGAAGATGAGAGGTTTCTTCTGGTTGTCTGAGGAAGGCCTCATCTTCTTCTTTTTCTCGATCACATGATCTGGAGCAGATTTTCATGTGAGTGTTGCTTGCCTTGGTCTGCCTACTAATCCTGACTGGTAAGCTCTCACACGGTTCTTCATCCCAGCACGTCTCTGTGCTCTCAAAAGGATCATAGCCCTGCATCTGCATGTAGACCTCAGATTCCTCCTGTTTGCTCCCTGTAATACATATGTTAGTGTACAGGCACCTTGGAGATGCAGCCAGTCATGCTGATTCCCCAGAAAAAATTCCCATAATGCTGTCTTATCAACATTTCTTTATGCACCTCTTTCAGCCCTGTTTTGCTGATTATGAGGTCTCCCATATCCATATCACCCTGCACCCTTTTCATAAGGAAGTCCACCACTTCCTCATTTGATTATGAGTTGTCAACTCTCCACCAACATCATTCCTAATTTCATGCTCTCCTTACCAGTTTGCCTAGCCTTCTGGCAAAAACATTTTTTTCCCTACTTGGTCAGGTCTTAGAATTTATTTGTAACAACACGAACATTTATCTTTATGAGGGAGCAGTATTAAGGTCAACCATCCTATTGCCTTGGTTGAGTCTACCTGCGCAATTCTTATCAGAGTGACTAGAATATTAGTCTAATTATTCTAGTATAATTAGTCTCCAAAGATGCAATTGTATTTTATATGAAGTTTGAAAAACAGTTGCCTTATGACTCCATTGTCATTTGCTAATCACTTGTGATCATGCAAACACATTTGTGACCGAGTCATGAAACATTTTTTTGAAACAGAATGGTATATGGCATTAAATAGCACAGGAAGACTCCTTTGTACAAGCAATTATTATACTAACTGAGCTATCAAATGATGTTGCATCTTGCCCTGCCTTGGGTAAGTGGGAGGTATCTTTTTTCACTCCTTTATGGCCTTTTTTTTTAAGGTGCATGCCCCGTATTTTGGCCAACATTTCTACTTTTTCTCACAGTTATGATATCTGGACTATGTACTATCTATTGCTGACTATATAATGAGTCAAGTTTGCCAACACAGTCACTCCATTATCTAAGTCATTGCTCCATAAAGTGCTTTGAGATACCTTGAACATGAAAGGTCATATATCTAAATAAATTCTGTTCTATTCTGAATGGTGCCCAAGCTGTGCCAATACATATTCAGTGTTCTGTGTGATGGGAAGAAAATGGGAAGGGGAAAGGACAAACCCTATTCTTAACTGTGTCACACTAGCTTTTCTTTCTTCACTACACAACTATTTTCTGATGTTTGACATTACCTCTTGAAATTGTTTCAGTAGAGTTATAACTCCGTAATGAAACATGGCAAGGAACTCTTTTTAAGTAACAATACTTAAAGGACTGCTATCAAATCAGCAGTTTCTTTTTTCTCAAGCTAAAGCTAAAAGCCATATTTTAAATTTTGTTTTCATGCATGACGCATTTATTGGACTACCAGAACTTTTCAAAGGCAATACTGAGTGTTCTTTTTACTATTGCAGCATACTGCTAAGGTGTGGAAGTGTCAAAGGGCTGATGCCTCATGAAAACTTCAGACTTCACACTACTCTCTGAGTGTCCTTGATTCCTCCAATCATCTTTTTGTGGTATAATAAAGTGGAATTACGTTTATTTTCTATTAGTCTTAAGCCTGTTACAGGCTCTTTAGAGGTGTTTTGTGGGTGCTGGGTTGTAGACATATGGGACAGATGTTCTATAAGCCTTTTTGATTAACATCCCTTGGTTGCATACACAGATGAGAAGAACATGAGATCTCATACTTCATAAAAAAAAAAAAAAAAAAAAAAGACCATAAAGGAGAGAATATTTTTGTATGCAATTTGATTTCTGAAAAGCTTTGGAAATATTTTGATAAATTCGAATTAAGAGTGGCCTCATTCAACTATGAGGCTGCTTCAGTATTTCATAATATGGATGATTAAGTGAACTTCAGTAAATAACATGACCCTCCTGAGGATGAAACTTGGCTGGAAAACTCTCAAGATCTGGCATAATATTTTGGCATTAATATTTGGCAAGGCTGGAATCAGGATATACAGAATGCAGCGAAGTCCAAAATAAGAAGAAAAATAACTTTTTCAAATAAGTTACTTTGTGTGAAGTAGAGTTCACTAAAGGTGGCATTAAGCTGCAAAGTCAGAACATGATCCAGTCAGTTCAGCGTCTGAATCACAATTTTTTCATTAATTTATTGTGGGGAGAAAAGCCATGCACATGATTCTGGACTTTGTGTTGTATGCTGCAACTGTATTTGAATCAAGAGTTACACTACGATATGGCTCAACATTTGGCTTAATATAAAAATATTTAATACATTCCTGATTTTTTCTCTGGCTAGTTCTTCCATCCCAACTTGAAACTGGTCTCTATTATTTGTGTCCTATGACTATAGCAAACTTGTACTACTTCTTAAGGGTTACCTCATGGATATTGCATTAGAAAAAAGCAGACATCTATCTTGAGTTGCATTAATTGTAAGCTGAATGGATGGCTGCACGCCTTCAGTATTCTGTTTTTAATGTTGTCATGGGTGTCATCTCTGTTTCCAGCTTTTTGGTTTTATTGCTGTTTTATTTTCTGTAATTTTCTTGAAATGCAGAAGATAGAGTTATGCTGTGATGAATGAGTTGGGGAACCTATAGCTCAGACACTAGTTTGTTCAAAGATTGACCATTGAATGTAAAGTATGCAAGGCTAAGAACATTTTTGATGTGATCCATTGTTGAATGTGCAGTGATTCATTTTCCTTTTCTAAATACGCTATCTTTGCTGTAGCTCTACCATTTGTCACATTTTTCCATTAATAAGTACCCAGAAGGACAAAAGCATGAGCAGTCTTTCCAAAGTTCAGTATAAAATAAATTAAATTAGTATATAAGAAATATCTTCTTGACATAACAAAACACACACCTGACAGCATACCACATAAATTAGCAGCTTCTAAGATAGTTTCTGTAAAATGATAGCACACAGAAAGCTTTTCCAAAAGGCGATATTGAGAGCTGAATGGGAATTTCATGAGCATTTGGGAATATTTGGCTCTCATTTCAGGTTATTTTATTCATAGTTCTGTCTGTGATGAGGCATGTGCCTATATTTATAGGGACATCATATTTAAACTCATGCAGGTACTGTTGCAAGTCTCAGATCAACAAAGTAGGTAAAGTTTTACTTTATATTGCCCCTCTTCAGCAAAGTTATAAACATATGATAAAAGTTAATCACATGTTTATATTCTTTACTGAATGGAGGGCATAGTAGTCTGGGCTATTAAACAGATGTATGGCCGTATTGCTATATGGCCATAAGCTGTGAGGCTCACGGCCAAGTTGCTCAAGGAATTCATGATCTTGAAATACTGCAACATACTGGAATCTGCAGGATTTAAAATAAATTAAAGAAAATGAAGTATTTGTGTGTTTCATCCTACCACAGCAAAGCCTCCTTACTGCTGATTCCACTGTGAAGATCGGGAGGGTATTGGTTATTCAGGCAGTGATACCGCTGGATTAAAAACAAGCCAGGTTGGTAAAGATCCAGGGTAAGAGTGCTAGCTGAGAAAAAATGAAAAGGTAAGCACATATGGCTGAGCAGCTGCTTTCAAATTTATAAAATATCTTCTTTAATCCCTGCAGCTTTCTTGGCTTTTTCCTCTTAATTCTGTTTCTTTACAGAAAGCACTGTGAAAATCATTCCATTTTTTTAATAGTAATTTTCCCCAAATATTAAATCACTTCCATTTCAAGTTTATAGTTTTGGCTTTCACCAGAATACCCCAAATGCAGAAGTAAATACATGTAGAGGAGTTAAACAGAGTTTCAAATCATAACATGGAGGGAGATGGAAGGAGAAGAAGAATTCTATAGCAAATCAGATTATTTATTCTTGTACAGTGGTGTGAATTTTTTTCTTACTGCTTTTGCTGCAGCGAACTTCAAACTGAATTTATATGCACGATTCTATACATAGTCCAAATCAGGGATGTTTGCTTGACTCAGGCTCAAGGTAACAGTTTTTAACAACACTAACTTTCACTACTTTGCCGTGAAATTCTCAAAGCACATCTAAGACATTAATTTTTTAAATTTAATAATACACTTAAAAGGAGAGAAAATATTCCAGTTTTCAGCTGTGAAATACAGAGATTGCTACAATGACGATACAATGCAAGGAATGTGGAACAGAACAGAGATTGAATCTAGGGGAGTCGCTCCTTTCCATCATTGTCTTAACCCACTGAAACATATTTTATATATTTCAGTATTCACAGGAAATGAAACAATCCCTGATGCTATAGATTGGTCCATAGGAACTGTCCACAAAGAAGAAAAGTTTACAACTTCATTGTATATCCCTACAACAGAGCTTTATTTTTGCTCTAGTATACTTTTTTGTAGCTTCTAGTATTTTCATTTTTATTTTGATTCTTGTTACCTGTGGGAACAGTAAGTCAAATGAAAGATTTAATGGGGTTTTTTTCTGAGAAAAAGGTCATGTTTCAGAAACTGATTTTCTTTTCAGGTTTTCAGTAAATGAATTTTTTTTCAGATGACATTTTAAAGAACAATAAGTTTTTCAGGATTTTTCTCTAAAATTGGGGGATTTTATTCCTTCAACCAAATTGATGACCTCAAGAAAAATGCCAAAGTTTTGCTTTTCTTTTCAAATTTAGTTGGGGATGTTCTTGGCTACTGAGTTGGTTTTTAATATTCTTTTGCTTTACTGCCTTTTAAAAAGAAACAAAACTGAAAACGTTGACCAAAACTCAACTTTTTGTGTCAAAAATGCTCTGTGTGTCCAGACACAGGTACTAGTTTGGGTATGGGAAGCAGTAAAGTTGCATCATGATAACATTTCACTTGGCCCGCTGCTGCTTAGGTTTATGGAATCTTTGATTTGAGCTTACTACAAGTGTTTTTTCACAATCGAACACTGGACATGGATTTAGACTTCTGGATCCCATTTTTTTTTAAAGTTGTTTAGATATTTCTGGCCAGATTTTTCAAATCTTTCCCAAAAGTACCTGGTAAAACAGATAAGGACCCACTAGGATTCTGACTGATTTCATTCATATTTAAAGAAATTAGTCATGGATTGTAACAGATGTTAAAGAGAGAAATTCCAGTTAGCTGGCTTTTGTGCCCCTAAATACCTTTCGTACCTTAACTTTTGGACCTAGAACACCTAAAGCACTTCAGGATGAGAAGTCCTGCCAGCGTTTAAGTCCTGTCAGTGTTTAAGAGGCATTTAGACAATTCCCTTAATAACAAGCTTTAGTTTTTGGTCAGCCCTGAAGTGGTCAGACAGTTGGACTAGATGATCATTATAGGTCCCTTCCAATGGAAAAGGTATTACTATTACTATTACTATTACTATTACTATTAGTATTATTTAAATAGCATAATAATGTAGTGTCAGAAATAATGGTAAAGTCATTCCTTCATAAACAAACAAGTATAAATAACTTCCAGGTTTGTTTCGCTTTATGTAGTAGTCTTCGATGTGTGTTTTACTATAGAAGGACTGAATAATCTTAGTTTGACAGTACAAGTATATTTTGCAGAGGGAAAAAGCCTCCAGAGTTATGATCACGTCTGCATTTGGTGGCTCAGTAGAACTGTATTTTTCTCTTTTCTTTCAGCACATGGGAGTTTAATAGCTTACCTGTAGAACAGGAAGTTTAGACCTGGTCTTTAAAGACCTATGTCCTATTCCAGAGGAGACCTCTATCATTATTCCAACTACGCTGACAACACAGAACACACTGTCAAAGTCCTCTAGGTAATACCCTTATTACATGTGTCATTAGAGGATGTTTGCCATATCTGCTTTAACACTGCAGACATTTTAAGTAGGTTATTCCATCACTTTGCCATTTTGATTATGACAACAAAATGACACCATATTGAAATGGATTTTGGAAAGAAAGGCTAACTGTCCAAAGAGGTCCATGCTCAGTCTAATTAAAATTGGCTTAGGTGGCACAACCTTCATAATTCAGACTATGACTATGAAGGATATGCATGTTGAAAGCGCTCTTTGCTCATTAGTGCTATTTCTGTCAGACACTGCTACCTGCTCTTTTCTTAATGAATGCTAAGCCATCTCTTTAGGAGATTGTGCTGCTTCCCTGAACTGAGGGAACTGTCTTATTTCCTCCCAAGTTCGTTGAGAGTAAAATCGGGGAGTCACCTCTTTGACATTTCCCAACCTCTGTACTTATTTATCTCTTTGAGACCCTGCGCTCTAGAGATATCACTGTCTTAATTAAGAAGAAGGATGTGACCATGGTAAATTGACTGATTCCATTGATTAAGGACTAGCTGTACAAGTAACATTGATTTTAACAGTGGGTCTACATAAATGTAATTGTTCGAACATGGGGCTGCATAATTATGGTGATGTACGAGAATAGTTGGTTTGTCCTTTTCAACCTTCACTAACATTCTTTTGCATGGTAATGTACCTCGTTCAATTAGCAGAAATCTTAAATGTTACAAAATGTCTTTTGTGAAGGCACACAGTAATCATTATAGTCTAATTTCATCTAGCAGTATCAGACAGATACATCTCTTTCTTTTCCTTTCTTTGTTTCTAGATTTTTCTCCCCTAACCCCCTTTTTTTAGTACTTAGGAGCACTTATACACACATACACACATAAATGAAAACAACAAATTGGAAAAAAAAGCTTTCCTCACTTTACTCAATTTGTAAAGCGTATGGTTTCGAGCCAGAATTCACAGAGCTAATTCATGATTACGGACAATTTGCTTTCTGCTTTCCCCACTTCAGATATCTTCAGGGCACACTGGACATATTCTGCAGTTACTCTGCAACTTCCTCAGCTCTACCTCTGGGAAAAATTGCCTTTTTCCCCAAATGTGGTTAAATCTCATGCCTCTTTCTGCCTTATCCATCCAACTGTCTGTCTCTCATCTCCATGCTCCTCTAAAAACAGCGTATACTTGACTGCACATCTCTGGAACTCCTTTTTCGGAGGAATTCATAAGGCTTTAGTGCATGCCTTGCTGTTCGTGGGAGTCAGTAAGCAGAATCAGGAGAGCCAGAAATTTAAGCAGGGAAGAGGTAGAAAGCAGCACAAGAGCTGAAGTTTTAATTGCTACAATAAATATTTGGGCCACTTTCAGGGTATAGAACTTGTGCTACCAGTTCATTATTATTTTTTATGGTATATTCTCCAGACAGAGCAGAGTTCCGTGGGGCATTAGATTGTTAAGTCTTTTGGGCAAGAACTGTCTCTTGGCACTGTGTTTATATGACTGGTGAGTAATTCTTCGTGAGAAGCAATAACTTAGTTTTGTAGGGTTGTTTATTTGCTCAAAAAATGTGATTTTTGTGGCACCAAAAGTTACTTGGAAATCTGAGTCAAAGAGCTGAATCACTGCCTTCCTTCCTCCTCCCGTCTATTTTCAGTAGGCACAAAACTGGGCATTTTGGCATTCCCAAATCAGTTTGAGATTGCCATTTTGATGCTTCTTGTAACTGGAAGATGCAGATATGCTTGTAACCTTGGTTCAAGAAATAATATAGTCTGATACAGGAGATCCATGTAGATTGGGGAACTCACTCTTGTCAGTTTTGAATAAAGGTCTTGAACATTAATATCCCAACCCTTGGATGAGTGCTCTAGCTCTTAGGCAGGAAAGTGCTCCAGGTAGGCTGGAGAAAGAATGGTTCCGTGGTGGTTAGGGCTGTCAGGCTAAATTGAATTAATACTTCAGTTTTGCCTGCAGATTCAAGGGAAGTGTAGTGTGCCCCAGAACGTGAGTTCACGTTGACATCATTGCTCCTAGTCAAGCAGAGAGGGGAGCGGAGCCCAGCTGCAGCTCTCTGCCAGCTGAGGTGTGGCAAACAGGCACTGCATTCTTCCTTTCACCTGACCGCACGCACCAAATGCTGAAGCATTCTCTTCTTCATCAGCCCATAGCCCAAGAAGTCAAGGGCCCTCCAAAGGATATAGACGGGAAGGGGGCCTCTCCCAAGTTAAAAATGGGTCCAGCCTGTTGTGAAAACATTTTTGTTGACATGTATATTTTCCAGTCGATCACTGCATAAGTCATCTCACGCAGTTCTGTACAGAAACTTGCTATCATGCTGGACACTTAAGATAATTTTTGTGGTCGTTGTATGGCAGATGCCCTTGAAAAGTTTCATTTACCTTTTTTGCCCTACTACAAAATGCATCAATATTTATTCCCTATAGCTGCAGTAGGAGACACTTTGGATAATCAGTCTCGTCCATACTATCAAAAATAGGCAAAAGCTGTCCTTACTGTACGTGTGCATGAGTACATGATATATCTAAATGAGAATGAAAGCCCTCCAGCAATCAAGTATGCACACAAGTTAAGAGAAGTGACACCAATACACACACTTCAGCACATATACATGCATACGCACAAAAAATCATATCCTGGATTTAAAAGCCTTCAAGATTAAAGGCCCAAGGGGCTTAAAACTTAAAGAAATATTTCTTCCACCTCATTGCATATTCATGAGTGAGTATTTTGGCAAGCAGGCTGAGCAAAATAGCTTACAGAATTATGGAAGGAAGATTATTGTTGATTCCTGTGTGCCACAACAGTGCTTTCACAGAGAGAAAAGAAAATGTAAATGATCATCCAGATGACTGCATTGACACCAGGTAACTCTGAGGGCCCTATCCAACCCAGATCTTGTTACATATTTCGATCCATGTAAGCTGCAAAACACAGAAGACGGGTACTCAAGAGGCCAGCCCTTCCACAGACAGGTTGAAAGGTAAGAAGGAAAACCTGCCCTGTGCAACATGATGTTGCAAAGGCAGCTTTCCCACAGATTTTCTCTGCTGTTTTTTGTCTGGCCTAGACCTGAAGCTCCCACCAGTCATCAGGGGTTTGGGTAAGGTTCTCATGTCTTCCACCAAATTTACTCTCAATTACTGTGCAAAAGGAAGAGTTGCTAGAGGCCAGTTTTAATCTCTGGGGGTTTCATTTTTTTTATGACCAACCATGTCTGCTGTGCTTGTTACTCATCTGGATTTTTCTGCCTTCCATTGGTTTTGTTTGTTCTCACCATCTATTTTGCCAAGGCTCTACCATGTCTGCAAATCTTTCAGGGTAGAAAAATGTTTTTCCCTGTATCACTTTGACAGGTGCCATGAATAGATATGATACTAGTGCTTTGTATCTCTGATTAGCAAAAAGGTTCAAGAAATTTCAGTGATAAACTGAGCAATATTAATGAGACAAAAATATATTGTAAGAATAATAGGTAAATAATATAATTAAAATAGCAAGAAAGCAACTTATTGAAGAAGTACAAAAATAAGCAATTTGCCACTTGTGCACCTTTATGCAAACTGACTTAATTTATGCGAAAACCAGCATGAGCAAAGGATAGCCTCTTTAAAAAAAGACACACAGTTTGCATGCATCCTCTGGTAGCAGACAGACAACTCTGAGGACAAAATTACTGCTATCTTTGCAAGCAGAAAGGGTGTTTAGCAGCTTGAAAAAGGTAACGACACAAAGAACAAAAGCATTGTTGCACTTAGTACAGGAGACATATCAAGATTCAGATATTACACTCAACAAAACGCCTTGATTTCTGACATGAGATTAGACTCTGCAGTAAAAATTTAAAACTTTTTTTTTTTTTTTTTCTATAAGAAAATGAGTAGCTTTCATGGAAGTGGAAGTTCAGTGGTGCTCCAGATGCTGCAGGGATAGGTCATATAGAAACATCCAGCCATGAGAAAGGTGTTATGAACTACATTCAGAAAGCCTACTTCCAGGTTAAAATAATACAGATTTCAAAAAATACTTTCCTCTAGTGTTTCATTTTTTCACCAGGATGTTTAAAAATATGTATATTCTACAGAAATATTTCCAGTTTGTGCAGAGCCAGGGTTTCTTGACCTCTCCTGTGATGCTGTTTCTCATACAATATTGCTACCCAGATGTAACAGCCTAGTTTCAGAGTTTCATGCTTTCCTGTCTCTCTCTTTCTTTTTTTCTACTTCCCTACTCTCATGCCTTTGTAGGTCACATCCCCCTCCTTTGGAAGAGGAGAGCTTGACACTACCTCCGCCTGAATCACTTAAGCCTGACCTTCTAGTTCTCTCTGGGGAGAGAAGGTGAGCCAGTGGGGCCGTGTTCAAGAACACCAAAACCACGGTTCTTGATTGTCATGAAAATTTAAGGGACAAATTCAGTTGCTGCCTGATCTTTGCAGACATTGGACACTGTGGCATGACAGTGTAACAGGGCATTGCTGTGTCCCTTGTGCAAATTGGTGAACAGGGATGCAGGGGCAGGCTCAGCAGTCTTCAACACATTCAAGGTGGAAGTATAAGTTATGATGTCATTTTTTATTCATTGTTAGTCCCAAGGCCCACTTTCTTGCACTCTGGCATTATCCGTGGAGCCAGAAGTACCTTAAGAAACTCTGAGGAGAAGGAGGAGAAGGCGCACAGCTGGTGCACAGCCTTGCTCGAAAATGGTGCCTGGCCTGAGTAACCTTTGCCTTTGAAATAACAGAGGTTTGCTCTCGCTCCCATTTATACGGCTGGTTAAAAACATAACAGCAATGTATTTCCCAGTGTGACCTCTCTATTTGAAGTATCAGCACAAATTGAATTTCTACTGACAACCTGCAATTACTTGAGCAGAAAGCAAAGTATAGCTCAAACCTTCAGGATAGCGCTATTAAAGGTATTCAGATCTTAGACAAGGCCATTTCCCATAGGCCATAGGATTAGTATGTGAACAAGTGGAAATGTGGCCGTGGGGTATATGTGATGACGATTCATAGCACTTCCATCCCAGAGGGGATTTATGGATCTGTAGTATACAATACCCTTTTTTTTCTCTTTTACTGCCCCAGCCTTCAATTAAGAGAGTATTGTGAATATAAAACTTATGCTATTGAAAACAGTCTTAATAGTATACTAGAGTCTAAAGACTGAATTTTTGTGCTTTTTAAATGGATTTTTTTCATTAGGTTATCCCACTGTCTTGAGCTTTTGCAAGGATGACTGTAGGAGGTAACAGAAATGCTTCTCTTCTGTGTCTCACTGACACTGAACAGGGACTGTGATGGTTTTCTATGAAATTGTAATACTGAGTCCATAATTAACATTTCTTACACTTACAATTAGATGCTACAACTTGACCTCTCTGCCACTGATTTTATTAATAATCTTTTGTTTTGTCTTTCTGAAAATATTCTTGCTCATTCTTAAAGCAAGGAATATTAGAGAATTGTGAAGTCAGCTCACTGGTACACGGACTGCTGTTTGGAGTACTGGGTTTTTGAAAAAAACTGTTTCCTTTTCCTGATAGCCTCCCATTTTTTCTTGAAGAAGCTCAGTTCAGAAATACCTTTGCACAAAAACGTCAAATAATACTTAACTTTTCAATAAGAAATACTGCATAGGAAGAAATCAAGGTTGGTTGTAAATTTTTGAATGTATTAGGTATGAATTTCATTTTTGGAAGCTAATTGTAGGTCTGTGAATATTAAAAACTTTAGGAGGGGGCTAGTAGAAATCACCAGTAACATGGGGAAATTTGCTGAGTTTCCAGAAGGTGAGTGAAATAAGACAGTAAGTTCCTCTATAATCTACAAATTATTATTTTTTTACTTATATCTAGTTGACTTATGCAAAATTTTGTAACTTGCAAGTTTGTAATATGCGTCCTGACACAAGAAACTTACAAAGAAGTTTCATATTACTTTGATAAGGTACTTTGTATGAGAAGAGAAGTTTTTGTTCTTTGGAAATGTTTCAAATACTGATCTGTTTGCACTTCTCTAGCACTTTGAGAATTCCTTCCTCAAAATGCTTTTGTTAGGACTCTGTTTTTTGTGGATTGGTGTGTGGTTTTGTTGGTTTTTTTTATTCACAGCCATTAGGCTGGTATTTTCAAAAGCATACAGACTGATTCTCTCCCACTGTACCTTATATATGTCAGGTTTGTGAAACAATTGCCAGATGCAAAATAAAGGTCAAGGGAACTTTTTCTGTTCTTTGCTCTAACCCATGAAACAGTAGTTTTAAGGGTTAGTGTCCAGCAAACATCTTATCTCCTGGGTATTTTGCAAGTTCTGCTTGCATTTCACTGAACTCATAGACACATAAATAAATAAATAAGATAAATATCTGATAACCAAACTGATAATTGTGCTTCTTACTTATTTCAGAATTTCCTTTTACTCAAATGCCATAAACTTTTTGAAGTTGATTAATTCTGCAATGCAAATAAGCTTGAATCCAAAAGAAATACCATAATTTTCACTTTGGCTGGTTTTGTGAGAAGTTTAGTTTGAGGAAATTAGCTAAGCCAAGCTTGTCTTCACACGAAAGTTACACCAATTTAATTTGAATCGCTTTATAAATCGATTTTGTTAAACCGATGTGAACACTTGTTTGGACACTCCTAAATTGATTTTGCCCTGGCTTATATTGATTTACCCTAAGACAGGAAGGAATTCACTTAAGATAAATTAATGCAAGTCTGAAATAAAATTAAAAGTGCCCACATAAGGTTTGCATGGGCTTGCTAAATTGATTTTAAAATACACTTTTAATTAAACTGATGCAACTTTGTGTAGGCCAGGCTTAACACCACAGAGAGAAATCTTTGGCTTCCAGAAATGACATGCTCTGTCATATCCTGCAAGGGCCTTAATTCTGGTAACTGGTTCAAGGTATTGCAAGGTTTCTCCATTGATACTTGAAAGATCTTATGGTAATTTTGCAAATACATAGCTCCTCTCCTCATCCAGAATAAATTTACCTCTTCTTATTCCTGCAATTTTCTTTTTTTCCAGTCATCAGTATTGTTTCCCTTAAGATTAAAGACAAGTGTGCAACAAAATCTGAGCTTAAAGATTTTTCAAAATCTGAACACAGATTTTAGCTTTACAGCTCTCCACTGCCTTTCAGCAAGCCCACCTCCAGGACGACTTCCTTCACACCATACGGGCATTCATTTTGGAACAGGCAAGTGCCAGTTGCATATTGGGGACTAATTTCTAGTGGAGGCATAACAGGACACTTGCTGGCTTCATTACTAATGCTGTATTACTTTTGTAAATCAGTAAGTTTTCTTTGTACTGCTAATTGTTGAATTTTCGTGTGCACTTCAATATACAATTACCAATTTTTCCTCAAATCTATTTGTCCAGCAAAGAGGGTCTAGACACCAGTGCCCTTGCAGAGTAACCCTGAATAATGATTTGGAAACCAGGCTGTAACCTTCGTGATGCTGTCTGGAATTGGCGATCAAAATCAGATATTATGCAGAAACCTCTATCTCAAAATGTGCCTTGTTTGCTGAACTTTTGCCAGATGCAAAGTACAGTTTGAGGGAATCTGCATTACAGATTGTCACCCAGAATTCACCCCCACACCCTACTCCCTGATCTCCTAGGAACAGAAAATAACAAAATGACATGTTTTCAGAGACAAGGCTATTCACGTGACAGTAATCATAGGTGGTGTTGGATAGGCCACCCATGCTTGAGAGCTGCTTTACTTCACATACAGACATTGCCCTTTGCAGCTGACTTGTTTCTGTGGTATTCCCACTTCCTCCCTTTGATGGCTCCGCAGGGAATATGATGCCCTGGATTCCTGGTGTTCAGTTCACTTATAAACCAGGAAATCTTTGTTACTTGTAGATCTGGCAAGGTGACTTTGGCTCTGCTGAATTAACCAGCTGTATTTTCTGTGAAAGAGTTGCCAGCTATCTGCTATCATCTAAATAAGAAGCTGAGTCTGGCCAGTACCCATTTTTTCTGTGTCCCACCACTAGGAAAATAAACAATGCATAAACTTCATCTACATAATCATTGTACTGTCCTATTGTAACCTTTACTTTTCTACACACACACACACACACACACACACACACAAAGTAGTTTCTTAAACCTGTCCACTTTTTGTTGTTCTTGTTATTCTACTTGGTACTATCTCCAGCCAACCCACATCTTTGTTAAAGTATGGTAGCCAGCTGGCAACAGGACTTTGAAACGAGTGTTATAGTGTCTTTCTGTCTCTTACTTTACAGAAGCGTTCCTATTAACACCTTTTAGAATGAGATTTATCCTTCTTGTTGCTGCAAGTAGTTGACATGTTTTGTTTGTAATACACTTCTATATCAATGCTTTCTAAGTCATCCCTAATTTTGTATTTGTGTATTTGCTTTTTCTTTCCTGAGAGGAAAAGTTTTTACTTATCCATATTTAATTTCATCTTGGTTTTGGGAATGTTAGAGAGATCCATAGAAAGGTCAAGATTGGATGGGCCATTGAGGTTAAACTGCTTTGTTGTCAAATTTAGTTTGAGGTACATTTGTGCAATGGAATAAAATATTTGCAAAATATTTATATATGCCACACCCGTGTTTTTTCAAACATTGTACTTCTAACACTGGAGTGTATTTCAACACTGAAGAAAGCTCTACTGCATTCTTAAAACCTTGTATGATTACTGAATAAAAAGAAAAATGTATAGTGTATGAAAAGTGCTTAAGAAAGAAAGGTACACTAACTGGAAGAGTTATGGGCTTAGTTTCCACTGCCTGAAGGGTGCCTACATGGCTCCAATGACCTCTTGAACTTCAGTAGTTAACTGTACTAGAATTTTTCCCCTTTTGTTTTTTTGTTTGTTTGGTTGGTTGGTTTGGTTTGGTTTGTTTTTTTGTTTACAGGCATTCGTGCCTTCAGTGGCTACTATATTATGCTCAAGTGAGTCTCATGGTAAGTCCAAGGATTTTCATTTCCTCATTTTTGACTTCAGGGTCTTTTTCAATAGGTTCATCACTTTTTGAAATGCCATTTTTCCGAAGTTTATTTTCCCATGCAAGGTTGTAATGTGATTCTTCCTTAACTGTGTTGCACTTTCTTATATTCTTGTTTCTAATACTTGATGACTACAGAGTTGATACTTACAGACTCACTGTGTCTGTCTTATATAGGGCTAAGTCAAGAATTGTGCTGCCTCTGTTGTACTACAGAAGTAGTTCAGAAGTCGTGATTTAAGTCTACATGATTTAAAGATATTTAAACTCAGTCCAGGATTATATTTCATCTGGCTATTGGAGTCATCTATTCATCTCCTGCTAAACTACATTAATCTCTTTCTGCATTATGTGTTCAACATCTTGGTTTCTAGTGAGCAGGTAGAAATACTCTACTACATATAAAAGGGAGGAACTTTAGCTCTGCCTTAGTCCGACACCATCTGAGTCACTGTGAGAGCTAACATGGTTCAAAAGCATTTGTGTATCTCTGGTTTGTGTCTATCCAGGTTCTCCTTGCTACACCAACATAATTAAAATAATGCCTATTTTTTACAGAAACCCATAGATTCCACAGTTATACTTGTCTTTGTTATGATTATTAATAATTTGTAAATTTTGAGCAGTAGTAGTTACCAAATGCAGCAGTTGAGACTGACGGTCTCCTGTACACATAGAAGACATATACAAACTTAGCTACCATCAACCCCCCCCCTCACCATTAGTTAAGGTAATCAGCAACAAATAAAATTTAAAAAAGAAAGAAATCATAGATGGGCCTTCAATATAGCCACAATGGCTTCAATAACATTAAGGTTTGGCTTAGAGGGATGTGAGTTAGTAGACAGTTTATTCAGAGAATGTCCCATGTGCAGACGCATGAAAGGCAGTGGATAAACCAGTTTCGATAGTCAAATGGAATCCTAGAGACAGAGATTTAGTGGGAATGAGTGACATTAGGGCTCAACTAAAATGCACAGGTGAGAAGGGAAGGACAACATTTCAGGGAGGTGGTTACATGTGCAGTGCATGGCGAAGGACTGTCTCTCCATCCAGCTCTGTGCACATATCTCTACAATTGCAGTAAAAATGCAGTGGGGAAGAGGAGAGGGAGTACTGGTCACAGGGATGGGGACACAAAAGAGGTCATAATGAGTGTAAAGCTATAGATAACGATGTAAACATAAATATATAACAGCAAAAAGTCCTTACAGAACACAAAACCATAGCTGGTACCTGCTGGAGGATCTCACCTTTTCTTGAATAATGCAGCACACTCTCTTGCAAGAAAACAATTGATCTCTTTTTAAGTTTTCTTATAAGACATTGCCGTTCAAGACTGTGGACCAGATTCTTAGTATATTCAAACCACCCTGAATTTGGAGAATCTGAGGTCAGATGCTACCTGGACGTAGTGGAAGGAAGGATAAACTTGTGTTTTGTATTATACGCCTTCAGAGTCTGTGAATGTTAAATTTGAGTTGATGTATTATGATTTATTCTTTTCTTCTAGTTACCTTTGGTCACCACTTGCTCTGTGTGGAGAAGTGTAACAAAAAGTTGGGAATCAAGATAAAAAGCATTATTATTTAAGACTTTTCTTATTGTGCTGTTAAAAAAATAATTCTATGCAGAACAAGTTTAAGAGCAGCAGATACTTAAGAAGCCATCAAATAGCACTGTTAGCTATAATAATTTATCCTATAATTTAATGTAGCCCTGACCCCTGTCATAAGTTAATACACCATGAAGAATAGTGTACAAAAAAAACATGCTTATTAATGAATTGGAGAAATAATGTGACATTGTTTTTTGCCATTTCCCAGGAAATATCTTAATATTGGAGTTAGCAGAGCCTAGACAATTTTTGCTATGTAATTATGTCTGTCCATATCTTACTAACTTGCGCTGTGATTAAAAGGTTTGTAATTTTAATTATGCTATCTGAAGCCAGTTGTTTGATTCAAGACAAAAATAACAGTATGTATGAACTCTACAACATACACTCTTTTGTCTATTTTTGCCAACGGAATGTCTTAATTTGAAATTATATACAAATGCTAGCTGCAGATGTGTGTATATACTGCTAGCTCTAGATAAAATGCACAGTTCCTCAGAGACCGTGTAGTGGTCCTATTGCTCTTCTACTAACGATCATCTCTTCTGGCTGCAGAGGGGCACAAGGCCCTACGTGTATTGGAGCTGTTCTTCTGGAGTTTCTCTGCACAGAGGCAGGGTATGTGTGTGAGGCTGAACGTCCAAGCGGAAAGGCTGGCTGTTGTTGCTGTGATTGTGTTCCAGATATTACCATATCCTCCTGTCTATGTTCTTCTGTACTGTTCTTGCAGTTCACATATTGTCATTACTGCTTTGGTCCAGGAGATGTGCTAGGCTGTAGTCACCAGGGGAAACCAGATTCTTTTTCCTGAAAAGCTTGCATTTAAGGAGCTTTTTTTTTTTTTTTTTTTTTTTTCAAAAACACAGCAACAATTTCTGTTACCTGCTAAGAGGAAAGTGTTCCTACATCCCAGAGAAGCTTTCTGAAAATACCTGTCTGTATTCTCATACTATGGAACTAATTCTGAAGACATCTGAAAGTCACAGATTAAGCTCTGGAATAGTAAATAATCTTCCTTCTACACATTATCTTGCTGTATGTTGGCATTAGTAGTATGTAACTCTGCTTCAAATTTCCTGATGAAGAAGAACTATATCAAAATCGAGGACAAGCTCCTTTTGTAGCTAGGCTGGAGCTGTATTCTTTGAGTTTTCCTTGATGCTCTCAAATGTGTCTTTAAATGTTCAGTCAAGATGAACTTGTGCTAAGACCACTGACAGCTGTGGAAGCAGTGCAGCTTTAAGATATTGACTGTCTCTGGAAAAAGGAGACACACCCAGGGGACAACCTGCATAGGGGTTCCTACTGCTATAGCTACCTTGCTAACAAAGTATGAGTTAGCTCCTCTAAAAAAAAATAGATCAAATATTTCTACACTGGGCATCTAACAGCACTGTAAAGTAGTTGCATTGTAAGATGGAGAAAATTTTTCTTACAGCTCCATTTTTTTTAAAAATTGAGACCGTAATTTTTTAAGTGCATGGTTGAAAAACTAGGCTTCAATTCAACAAAGTATTTCTGTATGATACATAACTTCGGTTTTCAATAAAATGTTTGGACATTGAAGTCAATGGCATTTCAGGACAAGCTTAATAATTTATTTTTTTTTTTTTTTCCCCTAGAAATGGACTGCCCTAAGTGGTTTGGTTTTTCCAGATCAATGAATACTAACAGGTTCTCACTGATATTGAATACCTGACCACTTGCTTAACAATGGACTTGATGGGCTAAACTCAGGTCAGTTTTAAAAGGCTTTCCTTTGTGTGAACGTTTGATAGGAAATTTTTTTGGATGCCTATTTTCCTAGTAACTCTCCAGTAGAAATTCTGGCCCATTTTACACTCATTTGATTCCTCTGAGGTTTTCTAACTTGACTTGTATACAATGCTCAATAGCAATTAAAGGGTTAACTGTCTTGTTGTTTTTAGGCTTGCACTGTATACAGGGACTTGACATTTTCACACTAATTAAAACAGACTGCCTCAGTCCCTATGTACATGTAACTCATATTTAATTCAATGGAAACATTGAGTGTGCATTGATGGAAGAGTTGGGTCCGTACTTTTACTATTGTGACAATCAGGAACTGTGTTATCCAGTGTTGTATTTAATTTGCCCATAGCCCGAATATTGAAATACTCAAGCCTTTGAAATATTTCATTTAAATGTAGTATTCTTATCAGTGAGGGAAATCCTAAAGACTTTCCTTGAGCAGAACTGCCCATGGGTTGGAACTTGAACATAAATACAAGCGCCACCTCCAATAGACTAATGTTATCGTAGAGGTGCCTCACACTCACCTGCCCATGGTGTAGGAATTTATGTACATAATTTCTTATAGATTTCACTTCCTATTTAAGTGCACATTTACTGGAATTCCATGTGGAAGTGCAGCCTTTTCCTTGTAGTTACAGAAGATATGAAGATTTCTGGTGTCTCTGAGGTACTTTTTAATGGTTTGCAAAATGAAAAGCAGATGCGCTAGCTACATCTAGACTTAAGGGTGGGTTTGCAACACAGGAGTCATAACCTGAGCATGTTGGTCTCTCAGTAACCCAAATCAAAGATTTGTTAGGAGTATGTCTTACTGCTTCCAGCCTATGAAAGTAGTTTTCCTTTCCCTTAGAACCAAGCTTTGTATCCCAAAGTATCCTAACACATTGCTGAGATGCAGTACTCCAGTCTCCAATAGCTGAGGTATAGCCAATGTATAATGGAATTGCGGTTTTGTCCTCTGTGAAGCTGGACCATAATCATGTACCTTCACTAGTGTCCACACCCTTACCTCTGCAAACAGTCCATTCTCCTGAGAAGATACATAATGCATATGTGTGTGTGGGGGGGAGGGGGGGGGGGAGGGGATGGGAGGGGAAGCAGGTTATTGGGTAATCTTTGCCTGGCAGAATAATGCTTCAATTGAAGCTGATTTTCAAGGTCTATTAGTGCCTTTTTTGCCCTGATCAATGGAAGAAAATAAAAACTAAAGAGGAACAAAAGAACCCTCTGCTGATTTCCATTTAAATATAAAAAGATGTAGCAGCTAAATAATCATAGGGTGTTACCTCTATTCTGTCTTGAGACTGCTGTGAGCACTCAGAAGTGTATACAGTTTCTTCCTTAAAATCCCTGGAAACGTTGAACTATGTGTCTTAATATAGTTTCTTATATTTTAGTGAAAAGGCAGCTGTAGATGTCATCATGACTACGGACTTTTATAGTGCCGTAAAAATTCAGTGTCATCATAAATTCATGCTGCTGAAAATGTCGACATTTATGGCAACTTCTACAAGGACATATTTTAAAATGATATTAAAACTTTATGCAGCAACTTTTATTTAGTTAAAAAAGTGAGATTATAAAGCAAAACATTTACTCTCATTTTAGAACAAAGAGGTGTGACAAATAGTTTACAAAAAAGGCAGAAAATGAGAAGGTTTTGTAAAGCAGATCAGTCAGACCCCCAAAACACAAGACACCTGAATCCTGTTTATGTAAAATCAGTAATTAAAGCAAATAATTAATATTCACATCTATTGACTATTGACATAGTTTGTTTATCATTTTTCATGTATCAGTGGCACAGATATATTACAACATTGCTTTGAGGTCTCAGCATCTCTTTACATGATTTACACTGAAAATTCCTTATTTCTACTAGGCTTTTAGGACGTATAAAGTAAGTGAGCTTAATGAATACTGTTAAGATTAAGAAATAGTGGAAATCTGTGTTCTTGTATCTACTAAAATTTGAGCTGCCATGCTGCAGTCCGTTGGGAATCTTGCTAAAAGGGGCTGCAGGGACCCAAAACTAGCATAACCCTGCACATTGAAACTTCCAACACAGGGACGGTTGCTTGTGAAGCACCTGATCCAAATCTCTTACACCCACTTAAACCATTGATTTCAGACAGCTGTGCAGTAAGCATAGCATATATTTCACAGAAATTAGCCAAAAGGCAACATGACAGGAGTGGGGGAAGGTAAAATGCTACTTGTTTTTTCCTTCTTGAAGATATTCAGGAAGTATCAACTAACTTGTCCTGAGCTTCCATCAACTTCCATTGAAGCAGCTTCAGGGACTGGTGTACCTCAGAGAACAAAACATATTGAATATTCCCTCAAAACAAACACATTTGTGTTTTAGGAGAGCTTTAGGGATGGGTTTTAGGGGCTGAACCCATTCCTACTGAAGTCAGTGAAATAGCCCTATTAATTTCCTTGCAGCAATATCAGGTACTAACACTGAAAAGAATCAAAGACTTTAACATGTATACTAATGCATAAAGAAGATATGGAATTAATTTTCTGACCCCTATGCTCAGATCTCCCTAATTTTTATATATAAGGATAGTCTTCTCGAAGTTTAATGGCAGTTTTACCCATCTATCCCTACAGTTTTCCATACACAGTTCTCCAGCATGTGTGATTCTGTTTACAGACTAATGAAAGATCAAAATTAGAGTCTTTCTGAAAGAATAGCTATACAGTTGCAGTAAGTGAATATAAAAGAGATGACACATATATAGCAAATGGTCTTCTTTCTCGCAGGGTAATCCACAAAGTTGTCTTGCCAATCATTTCAAAGGCTGTTAGTATAGATAGATATTCATTACGTCTGGAAAGAATACTCAGGGCTTCAGTCCATTTCATTTAGGGTACCAAACAGCCTTCATAAAATAAATTTAAATAATGACACACCTAGGTTGAATTTTAACCTGAAACCTCTACACAAAAAAACAAACACTCCCTCCCCACACCTGTGTCCTATTGTCAGAGCTCCCTCTTCTGCTCTGTTTCTTCTTTTTTGTTTCTCTTATTTTATTATTACTAGGCATTATCCTCTATAAACACCTCTGAGGCTACCCAAGGAAGGCAATCAATAACAACTCTTTTTTCTTTCTTTTTTTTTTTTTTTTTTTTTTTAATTCTCAAATACATTTTATTGAGTCTTGTCAATTCAACATCACTTCTACAAACCTATGAGGCTGATGTAAGAAGTGTCTCCAAGTCTCAATTTCTGTATGCTGTGTTCTGAATTACTAATTCTTTTGCTTCAAAGACAGACCTACAGATGCATATGGCCACTAAACAGTACCACTAGTCTAAGACCGTTTTATTTCAGACAGAGAATCTGAAAAAGATGGGATGTGGAACAATACTCGGTTTAATATCTTCAGATATTTTTTATGTGATGTGGAGAAGTAAAATACAATGGAGAGGATTTTTTTTTTTTTTCCTTACAGTTGTCATAATTTGAGATAATTTTTAAGTAAAGGAACAAAAAGACATAAATGCTTGATACAGAAGAAATGTCTGTTTGCATCTAATATATTATAGAAAAGTTCAAAGGCAGCTTAACCTTGTAAAAATGTTACCTCTGTAATGCTGCCAAGATCAGTAGCTGTATGAATATTTACTTTGACTTGCACACATGACTTTTTTCAGAATTTATCTAACTTATGCATTCATTAATTGGTGATTTTCATGTGCAGGTGATTTCATAAACTGATGATTCATTTCCACTTCCATACAAACTCCCACCTTTTAAAAAACTCATGCACCTTTCTGTCCTCAGACTCATACTATTCAGCTCAGGCATTATTTGGCGAATATTGCAGATTCAATGCATTCTAAAACAGAATTTAATGGAAAACAATAGCAATTGATTTATGTTCAATACCTAACATCAAGCATAGGACCATAGCAAAAGCCCTGTGTTAAGGTTGTCCCCCATTGTATGATACGGGAGGAAAGTATTTGCAGAAACAGACTGGGGGTCCACATACATCAAAATTTCTTTTGCAAGACAGGACAATATGATTTGAAGTTAAGTTTCTAGACTAGGTAATTATGACAAAAGCCATTCTTCTCATAACTGGTAGAAAGAGATTGTTTAAACCATAAGTATGTTTAAACTTCCACCTGATGGGTTTTTTTATTAGTATGATCTATTGATTCTAGATACCTTGGTTATCATGTCCATTGATCCATATGAATGTTTGCCCTCATGTGAGGGTGGCTTTTTAAATAAACTTTTGCCATGCATTGAATATCCCACCTGCCTGGTTTTGAAAATCTTTCTCTTCTTCATTGTCCAAATGTGTTTCAATTGGACAAATGTACCACTCTTGCAGAAAGAAAAAAAGCTTCTCAGCTGTACGGTCAGGCACATAAGGCATCATTCTTATTTTTTCAAAAGTTTCTCTCTTTATTAGTTATGTGGAATGCAAAGATATAGGAGCATGTAAACCAATAATAGTTATTCAGTCTAAACTCTAAGGATAACTTACTATGGGCACTGGAGGCTGAGATAGGATATTGTATTTGCATACATACAGTATATGGAGAACTGTTCTGTTTTATGGAGCAGCAATCATATTTAGTTTAATGTCTTATAAGTCCCATAAAACGACATTAAGAAATTTTGCTATTTGGCTGGTGAACAATCTAAGCAGTGGTGTTAACTCATCATAACACCACTACTCTGAAAGCTCAAGCCTCATAAAATTTGGGATATAAATATGCCAGCTCAACTAAACGAGATCAGAGATCTTGCATACATCCTTTTGTAGAGTGGCATCCAAAAATCTAGTGTTCACCTAAATCTTTTAAAAATTTCTACCATTTGTAGCCTACTGGGGAGTCTTAGTCTAAGAAAAATCACACTCTTGCCCTTTTGTTTCTAAATATATCTAGTCATCTGGAAACCTAGCAGACAACCTAGCGGATTTAGGACACCATCACAGTGCTAGTAGAGGTGACGTGACACCTCTGAGAGTCCTGCACTCTTACAAAAAAGCAGATCGGTAACAGGAAGAATTCTTAAGTCATCTAAAATGGTATTAGATGACTTCTGGAGTGGAGGAGCTAAACCACAAGGGAATGACAAGAATACAATTGCAACAGCACATTAATCTTTTTTTCTTTTCTTTAATGTGGGTGATTAATGTTTGAGCTTCCCTTTAATTTTTACTTGAAGATTTAAGACTGGCCTGACATAAATCTGAATAGCAGCTGATGATGCTAATCACAAGCTCTGCCAACCCAAAATAACAGCAACTTCAGTTTGTGATTCTTTTGTATACTCATTGTTCATCTCTGTTTTGATTTGTGTCCTTCTTTTGATGTATTAGGAACTTCCAGGTGGTAGCAGGTGGAGTTACAAATGTTAGATAGCAAGGACACAGATTTTGCTCCTGGCTAGACTGATAACCTATATATTTTGCAATGTGAAAACAAGCTTGCTAAGCCTGAATGCACCGGCCTTTCAGTTCTGTACCAAAATTCCATCTGGGCTGCGCTTTCTAGTCAAACTCCTTCCATCCTCTTTATGGTGGATGTTAACTCCATATGGGTCTTCTCCATTTCTTCTGCAGTTTCACAGAACATGAGTAGAGATGCCATCCAAGAAATCATCCACCCATGGTGACAATTTGCCAGAAGCTGATTCTAACCTTCTGGCAAATCTATGATTTGCTGCAAGTGGGGATCCTCACCTGGGGACACATACTTAGTTCACCCAAAATATCTTCTTTAAGTTTAATGGACGGTAAAGAAAAGCGGTGCAGAAAAGTCAGCTGGGTCTGCCGCGCGTCACTTTGTGGTCTGTAGACTGAATTCCTTAATGACATTCTCATTAAAAGTTCCTGCTGCCAAATACTGTTTGCTTTTGCCTTTAGAACTGTCTGCATTAATAATGAGAGACTCATCTTGAAAGTTATTTACATAAAGTTTTATTCTCATGTCACTACCACAGTCAGCAGCTCTATGTTTGTTGTGGGCAGAGCGAATACCCTGTGAATGAATGCACAGCAGTGTATTACCCTAGGGGCCGCAGACTACCTTACCACCCCACCACCGCCCCCCGAAAAATCTAACCCTCTCCTTAGAGAGTAATGATACCGTCTTTTTTATTAAAGGAAATGCCTTCTTGTCTCTGACATCTGGTTCTGAGACGACTCACCCCAGTCTGACCAGGTTATCTGGCTAACTAGTGGACACAGTCTGCCCATCTACAGAGCAGATGAAAAGGACCTGTAAGGCATTGCGTGTCAAGTGCGCCTGCTGGTCACCTCTGGCTCCACTCGTCATAGGGGTGACGGTGCTGCATGATAGCAAAGGTTCAAATGTTTCCCAGCGAAAAACACACATGGATATTTCATTAAAATACCCTTTTAATGGCCCACAATCTGCAGCTCAGGAATGCCCTGAGCCACAGGTTGTGCCTTTATGTCTGACGGGCCTTGAAGTTGCACCTAGGGTTTCTTCCCTTAAATTATTTTTAAGTATTTAAGATCACAACAATTATTTTGGATTGAAATTTCCAATCTGCAAAACAAGTTTTCTTTTGGTGGTGATTAAAAAAAAAAAAGCATCTGGTTTCTATAAGCTTAATTTATTTAATTTATCAGCAGATTATATTACTTTTACTGTTAAAATTAGAAGTATGCAGACTGATTTAGATTAAGTTTTCAAAATTAGCTAAAATTTCACGGCTTTTCTGGAGATTTTAAGAGACTGAGTAATTTTATTCACGTGTCTTCTCTAGTGCTTTTTATTAGAAGAAACAAGAGAGAAGTAGTAGTATTGGTTTTACAGTATTTCCAGTCCAGACGGAAGAACCAAAAGTCTTATTTCCAAAGTGTGGCATTTTATGTCATCACCCTTTTTACCCAGACAGCTCCACTAAGAGTCCCAACTCTACAGTGTTTAGACATTCAGATAAAGTTTAAGTAAGCTTCTATGCTTCTGGTGATTATTCAAACAGTCTCTCAACCTTTTGTGGTTCACCCATCACCAGTTAATATCACATTAAAAACTGACAAATAATGTTGCATTTTATTGCAACTTGTACAAGCTGGGTAACCTGCCCATTAATTCTCTGCTGCTTCTCACTTAGCATCATTCTCTTCCTATAATAATAAAAGGATTAAAGATTGTACCCAGCTAAAATTAGTTTTTTATTAGTAGACAACTGAGTCGTTCCATAGTTTGTAATATTCAACCTGGAGAGAAAAAAAAAAAAAAAAAATTTGATTATGCACTGTGAAAAATTTATTTAATTCATGGAAACAAAACACTTTTATAAGGCAGTAAATTCATCTAGAGTGAGTCAGTTTTGTTTCCTCAGAAAATAACCTTTCCTGCAACAAACACGCTTTACAGGATTTTCTTTTTTACTTCATTAGAAATTATCTAATATATTTGAAGAAGAAATGAAAGTGATTTTCCTTTTCTTCTCTTTTCCAAAAGCATAAACTTTTTTTGGCTTCCAACACCCAGGAATACTGGATATTGTTTCTCCCTGGGAAAGAGAAGTATTTTCACTGAATCACCAAAAGCATTTCCAGTGCTAATCAGCTCTATATTCACTTGAAAGAAGATGGTGAGATTTTGGCCTCAGTAATGGCACAGCACAAGGAAGATGGAATCCCAAGCTATATGCCGTGAAACGCTCCATCTTCAAAGTAAGTGTTTTTCATATTTTTATCAAAGACAAAGGCACTTGAGATGAAAGATCTAATTCTCTGTTGCTCCGTAGAGTCACTGGCACGAGCACAAAGCAGTTGTAACATGATACTAAATCTGAATTGTATCATTTACACTCATTTTGCATTTCTGATGAAGGACAATCTGAAGAAAATTAACCTAGGCTTTTTTAAGGCACACGTACGATTCTTATCTTTGTAGGTGGAAGATCATTGTATCTTATGGATAGTTTTATACACGCACAGAGTCACGCAAGCAAATTAAAAGTTTTTAAGACGCATTTCTAAAAGCCGAACAAAAGCCTTTAAACAGCTTTGATCCCTTTTGTCCTCATTACGTCAATTTGAGGCTGATGTAACTGGAGGGGAGAGTGGATGATCATGAGGTTAAGGCTCAGGGGGCCAGAGTCTCTCCTCTGACGGAGCTGTGCGCAGTGCAGAACCACAGACTAAGGCAAAAGTAGCTTTCGATCTCCCCTGATATCCCTGGTAGACCATAGGACTACATCCCAGCTCCCTTAACACAGCCCCAGATGGCTGTGCTGGTGGGGATGCTGCACCCCTGTGCCCTGGAGGGGCCTTGTGCCATCCAGGAGCTCCCCGCAGGGTCAGTGCTAGCTCCAGACCTGGCCCAGAAGGCAGCATGACCACCAGGACACCAGCCACGACGGAGCTGGGACTTCCAGGTTCAGCTCCTCGGCCTCACAGCCCCCGTGGGCCTCAGCCTCCCTGTCTCGGAGTGTGCTTGTCTTCCTCGTCACGGTGGTTGGAGGCTGAGTTCGTTCCTGCTTGGAGATGGTCTGAGGGAAGATAGCCCAGAAGTCCCCACTTTGTTCCAAGAGATGTAGTTAGAGCATTTTCTCAACACAACCAAACATCCTAAGACTCTCTCTGGGAACAATTTCTTGTTATTGTTGGCATTTATTGCCTGATAGTTTCAGTCTTTTACCATCTTGCTGTTTACAAATGGATCAAAAGGCAGTGCAAATCATTAGAACTAGCGGTGCAAAGTTACTCTTTTTGGCAAAATCCCGCCTGCTGTCATTTTCTATAGTTAAGACTTTTGCCTGAAGCCTTGAATGTCTCACCCTGACACCAGCCTGCAGTAATTAATCATTAAACAGTGATTGAGGCAGTGGACCCCAGAAAATATCTTCATATTCTACCATATGCTGAAGCCAGCTGCAGCAAGCACTCGGAGAGAAGCCGCACAGAGGAAAACGCTCTGCCTGACAGTCCCCTGCTGTGAAGTCCAAGCACAGAAAGCCTCTAACGAAGGGCCGTAGACAGACTGTTTGCTTGTATTGACCTTCATTACCTGGGATTGTTTAGAAGGCAAAATGTCAGTGTTAATGTGCTAGAATTTTAAACATTATCGCATTTTAATGACTATTTCCAGCCTCTCACATACTCACAATGTGGAACAAAAATGTGGATTAGTGTAATGAAAGGTTATAACAACAATAACAACAACAATAATGAGGGATGGGCAGATGCGTTTCGCTTAATTTCAAACTCCCCTGGAGCATCTCGGTTTTGGAATTAAGAGCAGTTTCCACCCACCCGAGGTTCATGTTATATTCGGGGCTGGCCCAGCGCCACGTCTGGGCAGTCGCAGGCCACAGCAGTCATCCGGAGCTGGGCGTGAGCCTGCCTCCAACTCTGGCGAACGCAGCTGGGTTGACGGATCCCCGCAGAAACGCTGGGGTCCACAGCAGGGGAGGGGAAAGGCAATGAGCATCTTCTGCGTTTTACGGAGTCGCCAGAGCCGGGGCGATTTGCAGGCTGCACACCAATATTATGGTTTCAGAAGTCCCACTAAGAGCCAGGTGACCTCCTGAACCTCACAGGCATCCTGCCTTTACTTACATGCCTTCCCCACGTTGTCTCCACTGTGTGGTCTGCCTTGCATAGGTATAGAAGTAAACAGCAAGCTATGCGAGAGGCACATTTTAAGGGATGTTCCCTTCAAAAAATACAGGCTTTGATATTCTGCTCTTCCTTAGTAGACACAGAATACTTGTCATTTTTGCTACCGGCATTCCGGCAGACACACTGCAGGAATGGTTTGAAGGCTGAGAGTCATAGCATTTCCTTTGCAAACTCGCTTCCCACTCTGCATGATGGCACCTTCCTTTGCCAAAGTGCTAGAAACTGTCTTTCTCTGTCATTCCCATAACTGACCTTTTTGAATGCCTCTATTTATGCAAACACGAGTCTCCATCTGAAGCCTTCCTTAAAAACACAAAAGAATTTTTACGCAAATGTTTGTTTTACGGGGATCCCACAGATCTCACATTTCCATTAGAAATCCAGCAAGCATTTTTCTTGTGTTGCCCCTTCCCTACTCTATTCTTGCTTTGCGAAAGAAGTTGATCATACCTACATGGCATAAAAGATATTTGTTTCCAGTGGACCTTTATGTATAGAGGTATCAAAGAGATTTAACACTGAAGGAAGTAATTTTCCATGCAAATCACAGTTATACTGTGATTTTTTTTTGCCCCATGATGTTACAGCATTCAAAACCATAAATGGCTTCAAAATCAAGTTTGGGAAACTGATGAAAGAAAAGTTCAGCTGAAACTATTATAAAGTCACGAGGAAACAGTCTGGCTTGGAACTATAGCTGCACTGCAGCTTTTGCTAATCTGGGAGGAAAAGCATCACTCTGCACCTGCCCTGCTCCTGTACTCTACCTCTAAGCATTAGTGTCATGATTTAACCCCAGCCAGCAACTAAGCACCACGCAGCTGCTCACTCACTCCATGCCCCCCTCAGTGGGATGGGGGAGAGAATTGAAAAAAAAGAAGTAAAACTTGTGGGTTGAGATAAAGACAGTTTCATAGGACAGAAAGGAAGAAAATAATAATGATAATAATAATAACAACAAAAATAATAAATTATAATAATAATGGTAACACAATAATCAGAATTTACAAAAGAAGTAACACACAATGCAGTTGCTCGCCTCTCGCCGACCAATGCCCAGTTAGTCCCCAAGCAGCCAGCTATCCCCTCCGGCCAACTCCCCCCAGTTTATATACTGGGCATGATGTCACATGGTATGGAATACCCCATTGGCCAGTTTGGGTCAGCTGCCCTGGCTGTGTCGCCTCCCAACTTCTTGTGCCCCTCCAGCCTTCTTCCTGGCTGGGGGTGAGAAGCTGAAAAATCTTTGACTTCGTACAAAAACTACTTAGCAACAACTGAAAACATCAGTGTGTTATCAACATTCTTCTCATACTGAACATAGCACTCTACCAGCTACTAGAAAGTCAATTAACTCTATCCCAGCCAAAACCAGGACATTTAGCTACTGGGCCCTTTCATAGAGAGGAACTTGAGATAAACACATTTTTCCTCCACCTCTTTCATACATGCTATAATGCAGGATATATCAAGGCCATAGCTAAATACAGAGTATAGAAGCTATCAAGGGCCCAGACAGTCCTGTATCTGCCAATCTTATTTGTGCGGGGGTACATGTCAGTCCCCCAAAACCTACATTCAGGAAAATCTGCTGGACTACATACATCTGGCATAACAAGTACAGAAGTGCTTTTATTTTGCTGAAAGAGGTTAATTTTTTTCATTTTGAAATTGTTCAATAAATCATTAAACAGCATTTCTCTGTGAATACTCAAGGGAGTAGAGGTTCAGTCTTCCACTTTTTTACAAAGGCCAAGTTCCTTGGAGGATTTACCATAATGCAATGTGAATTTCTCTTAGACCAACCTTTGCCCAGGGCATAAAGTAAGTCATGACTCTGGGGGAGCATAAGAAATGTAGTTGCACCCAGGGTCTCATGGGGAACTTGATTATGAGAAGCCCAGTCTCCTGCTTTTTTTTAAATTAAAAAAAAAAAAAAAAAAAGTTATTCAGGGTGCTCTGAGATGTCTCATGTGTCAAACAAGTAAAATTTTATAAATAATTGTGTTCTGCTACCAGGTATGTTTCAATTAGAGATTAATAGCAGCCTTATTAGGCAGACACTGGTGCTTTGGCCCTCCTGTATATATGTATGGTCTCGTATTACATAGAACAGATTTAACAGAAGTTTCTTTGTTACTGAAATGACTTACACCATCAGAAGTGCGGCCTATCTATTTTTTCTGCTGTTTTCACGTTACTGAAACTGAATATGATTCATTCATGTTCTTTTTTAAACTGAGAAAAAATGCTTGATCTCAGCCTGTTCAGCTAAGATCATTTCAACATTTAAAAAAATAAATAAAAGGATATATGCATACTTAAACACAAAAGATTGACCTCCTTGTTTTCAAGTATTTCCAGAAAATAATCAATGTTATACTAACTCTATTTTTCAGTTGAATAAAATAAGGCAGATGCTCACAGCTACATGATTGTAGTACAGTAGAAAAAGATTTATGGGAATTAAATCTTCTCATTGTTTCATGTCCGGGATCTGACATGGTATTTGCATAGTGGGTGGTCTGCTAATGGCATCTTTATTTTTAAGTTTGTTACATTTGAGATTAGGTTTATAGGAACTGGTGGCTTAGGCTCTTTTTGCATAATTTCATTGTTTATCTTTATTGAATTTACATTTATTTTTATACAAATGTAAAATATATGTATGCCTATTTAAATGTACACATATAAATAGATGATATTTTATAAAAATATATTGTTATATAGTTATGTGTTTTGTTTACATAATACAATGTATAAATATTTATTTATAGAAATGTTTAAAATAATTTGTTAGGGGACTTCTTTCAATTACTATTATTTTCAGTAGTACTGTAACAACTCTATGTACTGTAATGATGGACCAGCCCACTATCATATCAAATACAAAAATGGTCTTTGCCTCCAAGTAGTTACAGTATGAGAGATAATAGTAGTGAACTGGCTAATGAGAAAGCAAGAGTACAGCAAGCTACTATACAGGGCTATGACTGGGTGATAGCCTCAGTGCATCAGCAGTGTATTATGGAGTGTTTCATAGGGACTGTGGCAATTCAGAATTTCATGGAGAAATCTGAAAGAAGACACTGAGGTAACTGAATATTTTCAGGTGACTTCTCCCAAGGACAAGGAGCAGCTTTGAGAGGAAAGTCAGAGGTCCTTTTCTAAAACCTACTTGTTGAAAAGTGAAGACTTACAGACCCGGGGAGTTAATGAGTATTCAGAAAAAGCCTACAGGTAAGATAACGTTACCTATGAAACACCTGACAATGAAGATGTGTACCTTATGGACAGAACAGGAGATCAGCAGAGTGCTCTTTGCAGCAGTGCTCTGGATGGATATGATTATGTTTGCTAAGGTAAGAAAAATGCAATAATTAAAGCAAGGGATAATGAGTACCTGAGAAAGACATTAAACTGTCTGGTTGAGGAAGGCAGATTGTATCTTAAAGATATAATAAGTATCCAACTTAGATTTATCCTATACCTGAAATGATTAGAATGAGACTGACCATACTGAAATAACTATCCCCTTATTATTTTTCTTTACTGTAGCAGAGAAAAAATAACTTTGGCCTAGGCATCTTGTTCTAATGTGTAAGAATTAATAGTTCTGACAGTAGAGTTTAATATTTATACTTGATAGACTGAACACAGGAGGGAGAAAATTATATAGTCAACGATGTTTTTCACGTAGAGTACAAAGGCAGAAAGACTTGTACAAGGAAGTGTTTGGGAGAACAGGGAATTATACTTCTTTTTTCTCATTCTTGCCCTACTTTCCATCACCATTCCACACACACAAGGCTGAGTAACAATGCACTTTAAGCATGAGCTTAAATTTCGTATATGTATAATGTGCTGGCTTTCAAGTATGTGCAGTAAACAGAACCATCAGACACCAGACAGAAATGAGTGATAGGGCTAATTAAAAATTTGTAGCCCACTCACTTTAATTTTTTACATAGAAAATACCTAATTCAAAGTTTGTTGCATTTGGTAATTAAATGGAGAAAAATTACTAAGGGGCTTGAGAACTACAATGCAGTTGGCTCGGGTAGCTAGTCACGAACATATTAAGGTATGATGAGGGCACAGAATTTGAAAAAGTACATTTGTAGATTTAAGTGGCAGCTTCAACACATCTCACCAGTATATGATAAGACAAATGAAGCAGACTACAATGGACAGACAATGAAATTTTTTCAGATCTCTGAGGGAAAACCCTTTTCGACCTTACACAAAGGATGAATAATTTAGCGGTGTGGTTGTCGCTCTTAGAGGCCATCATGCACCTAAGGCCTGAGTTGAAGGGCCAGAAAGGAACTGTCAGGTTTTTTTCCTAGGTCCCTGTTCTCTTCTCCTTTTGCAGATCTTTCGCAACTGAGGGCAGAACATACCTGGACAATGCTAATTTTTGTCACCAGCAAGGAAGAAAAACGTGAGGAACATGTTTTAACAGTCCAAACCATGTGGGGAGGTTGGAGGAGTGAGTTACTGTACCAGGTTCTCCTCTACAAAATAGTTCCACTATGAGCCAATGTACCTGTTTCATTCAAAACATTTCCCTATGGGTAGGAATACTGCATAATTTCAGACTAGCCAGAAACACCATTACCAAGAAAACAGTAACACAATTCTAGAGCATGACTATTATGATACCCTGATGAATACCAAGATGACCACCACTAAACTGTTGAGTTTTCCCAGAATGAGATTCAGAGTTGGCATCGATGTACTCATATGCTACAATGTCCTTTGGAAAAGGATAATGGTACACTTCTAAAAGATCATATGCAACATAATATGAAGCAGGATATAAAATATCTTTGGCAGAAAGAAGAAGAAATACATTATTTTACATCACTTCCAAAAACGGGCTTGATAGGGCTCATCAGGAAAGTAGCTCAATTTTCACCAGTATCTGGCTTGTGAGAGACACACTGATACAGAGCTCTTTTTCAGGGGAGTCAAGTACAAAACAATGAGTTGTAATCAACAAGCTATAGGCATATGAAAATACATTTGATTATGAAGGAGCCATATCAACTAAATTCATTGAAACACCTAAGAGGTGAGTAGGTCTTAGCAAAACATTTAAGTAATTTGCTTTTTTTAGTGTAGGACAAGGAGGTAGAAAGTATGAAGATACAAAGAAGATACGAAAATGCCACTGGTGTCGTATTTTATTGGCTAGCACCTTCATGCCTTGAAAAAAGTAGACTGCTTAATACTCTTTTCCAGTTTTTTTACCAAATCTAAACATAGACTTTATGCTTACCGGAAGTAGAGACATTTTGGAAATGATGCTGTATAGAAACTGTCTATTGGGTGGGGTGGGGTGTTTTGCCCTTTGTGCTGGGAAAGTTATTAATGTTTTCTGTTAAACCATCTAAATTTATGGTGCCTGAAGATATTTTATATATGCTTTCCCAAAGTACACACTGCAGCAGCCTTGTACTTTTTTTCCTGAGGTCTTTTTCACAGATATATGTGCAGGTGATCTCTATCTAATAAATTCAGTTATACTTCTCTTGTTTCATAACAGAATTATTTATTGTAAAAAATACCTCTTCTCTTAAGAGCACCTGATTTTATAAACAATGAGTCAGTAAATGTGAATACTTAACAAGATAGGCTCTGCACTTCCAAACAGCAGTGCAGGTAAACAGTCTTTTAATGGAACCTAGTTTACAAACTTCTTTAATACAAAAATATAATGAGTTCCCTTGCCTGTTAATAACTATTTTACTGTTCCCTTCTTCTTGAATTTGGAAAAGTTTTGAGCTTCCCATGGGATCCTTATATGACTGCAGTTCATGAGCAAATAAGGCTTTGAACGATCTAATAAAACAACAACAACAACAACAAAAACCAAACCAAAACTTTCTCTCTTTTTGCCTGACAGTGCATGTTTTGTCTAAGAGAACAATGGGGTGAAACCTAGTGCTTACATATTCCCCACAATTCTTCATTTTAAAAATAAATTTAGCTGCTCTCACTGGACCCTCATTTAAGCAATGTTCTTCACTGTCATTTCAGAGTTACCCATATACCATATGTATTTCTTGCCTTTTTATTTGTAAATAATCTCTCTCAAAGGGGGGGGAAAAAAGAACAGCCTGAAAGAAAGTTGTAGAAAGAAATACGTACCCAAATGTGATTAATCCCATATCACAGGGACGGCCAACATCCTTGATACTATGAACCCCGTATGAGTTGTATTACTCATATAGATAAGTCTTTGAAGGACAGAAGCCTGCAATATCTATCTACCTACAATAAGAGACTGTTATTGTAATATTTACTATAGGACCCAGTGCAGTGAGGCACCCAAACACATAAACTTTCCTATGGAAATCAGCTGGCTATTCATGAACAGAAGTGCTTTACTAGATCAAGGTCTGGACTGGCACTGAAAATTTTCCAGCTGCAGGAAGCAGCTGTTTCTAGTCTCTTGGGAGCTGCCTCCTCTGAGCGATTTTCAGAATTAATGCTTTAGCAATCCAGAAGACATGGGTTTTTCAGAGGTTGGGGCCTGAGAAGGCGAATAATGTAGTGGCGTGCAAAAAGCAACCCAAACTAAATGAATGTGTTTAGAAGGGAGAAAGCGTGTAGACCTGTCTTCCACAGAACAGCAAAGACCGGGCACCTTGCCTGCTTCTGGCCTTTGAGTTCAGAGTTATTCACTTCCGCAGCCAAAGGTAGACATCCGAAATGTTGTGCGGTGCACGCAGTTCCCAATTTTACATCCCATCCTCCCTCCCCCCTCATATAGACGTGTGGAGAAGAACTGTGCAAAGCATTCACCCAGGCGGCCCTGGCATGCTCTAGCGGTTCCTGCTGGACTCTCCAAGGGGGGAAGGCAGCCTCTCCATCACGAACCTGAGAGGAAAAAATGACAAAAAGCAGGCTTCAAAGTTCCATGAGATTTTTGCCACGGGAGTAATTAACACTGTCCTCAATATCAACGAGCAATTAGAGAGCAGTCCACTTGGCTTGCAGCTCAAATGGCGAAGACTTCCCCGAAGCAAGGCCAGGTCTGTGTCACCACACTGCTGTGTCCAGGAGCACGCTGGCTCATCCTTCCACAGAAGACCTCCAGACTCCTCATGATGCAGAAGTTGGAGGGATCCAAAGTGTAGTGTGCCCACTAATGCTATTTTGCAGGGAGGAAAACCTAAAAACTACATAGATTTATTCCAATTTACTTTTCAAACCTTTACACAGGCTGGGTGGGATTTTCAAGTGCGAGAGGGGCACAAACCTTCGTAACTCACTGCAATATTTTTGAAAATGTCTTTCCTTATGGAGCTTAATCTGCAAGGTTATCTCTGTCCACAGAAGTAATGGCCTAATATTATAAACACCTATACTGTTAAGTGCCCTATTTATCTTGTCATCTCATAAGGAACAAGAATTTTTGTTCTGTTGAAAACTGATGATTTTTTTTTTTTTTTTTTTCTGATTTGAGCCAAAAAAAAAGAGTTGCAGTTTAAAATTTTGTACCAGAAGGGAAAAGGAAGTAAAAAGGATTTGAGATTTAAAAATAGTCTTTAAATATATCATTTTAATTTGTTTAAAGTTCATTGTTGCATTTCATTAAAACATTAAATAATATTATATAGATAATTATGATTTTGAAAAAAACCTATATCTTATGACAAGAACAGTTCAGCCAAAATATATGTTATCAATTCTATCATTTGGATTGACATTCTTTTGGCATTTGCGGATGGATAATTACTTTCCTATTTAATTAATAAAAAGTTTACATATTCAGTGAAGAAAAAAGCATGCATATTTAATATCCATTATGGTGTCAAATTCCAGACTAGTAAATACCCAGCTGAGGGCTACTGTAGTCTGGTATGGCCTACAGAGTTCTAGTTATAAACAGTCAGGGACAGGAAAGAACAGGTGAATACACAAAATATTTTAAACTCATATTTGTTCCTGTTTAGAAGAACAGAGAAGAAAAATTTTCTCACACCAAGTGTTAGCAAAATACACAAGATGTTACGGTAAAACTACTTGAAAGAGATGGAAGTTCACAATTAGATTATATGACAATTATGCCTGCCGTGAGATGAGAATGAAAAAACATAATCCATCTAAAACAAGTTGAAACAACTCAACTCTGCTGGATCTATCCCAGGTAAGAAGATATATTTATTCATGTTATTTATTTATATGATGCCAGTCTGCAGGGAAACCAGAGAAGTGCTTCCTGGCAGTCTCAAGAGAAATGTTGAGGGGTAGCTCCCTCACTCTGTTGCATGAAACATCCTGAGGCTGTCAAATTTACGTGTTATAGTTTTGTGTCCGGTGGAAGCAAACAGATTTGAAGAAGCCGCATCCCATACAATATGCATGTACTGGTGTCTGAACAGTAGAATTAGAGTTTTAGCTAAAACAAAAACTTTGCTGAAAAAAAAAAATATTTTGTTTGCAGATTTTCAGTTTTTCTACAAATTTCTTCACATTTCCACTGTCTTCTTTAAATGGCCTTTCTTTGGTTTTGCTTTTTTCCCATTTGATTCTGTTAAGAGGAAAGAGAAAAAGGAGAGAGAGAGAAAGGTACATGAAGCCCTTCAAGCATCTTGTATTATTTTCCAGAACAAAACCTATTGGTTAAAGGGCAAAAGAAAGCCACTTCAAGTAGCTGAAATATTTCAATTTTTTGTGTTCCTTGCAAACTTTTCATCAGAGAGTGCATCCATGATTTGCCCAGCCTTGCCAGAGAGTGTGGAAGAGTAGACATCTTGATGCTATGGCTGCAGCATTCAAGGCAACGTTGGTCAGCTCTTGAACACAGGCATCAAGCTTGAAAAGAAGGCAATTGTAGCAAATTTACTGACAATGCAAATCATAGAAGATGGCAAAAATCTGTTTCCTTGACAACATGACTGCCCTAGAGGATGCTGATTTTTTTTTTATTTTTTTTTTTTTTTTTTTTTTTTTGGTGAGGAGGGGCCGGGAGATGGAGGATTTTGACAAACGAGGCTTGAAGAATAGCATGCTGAAATCAGTACAAATATATATTTCTGTACACGCTATCTCTTCTTTTTGGTGCCTGACACTGGAGTCTGAAATTGAGCACTTCCAGCAGTTGAGTTGTATACATTTAAATCTGGTCATGGAAATAATATTTTGATATACGAGTTACATTTCTTCCTTGCCAACAGAAGCCAGCTACTAAGCTGAGGCTGCCCGCTGTTAATTGAACTATGTTCCACTAAAAACCTGCAGCACAAATACATGGTAGCAGAGCATGTTCTGTGTGCTGTTCCTCCTCATGTGATAAGTAGTGCATTTCCTCAATGGATGCACATTGCTTACATTTTTAGAGCTATTAAGCCAGGATAATTATGGAACAATCTAGGCAATGTTCAATAGCCCATGCAGATGCCTGACAGGGCATGTTGTCTCTTAATTAGGAATTTGAATGCCTAATGCTTGTATATTAACTGAAATAATTGGATAGATGTTTTACATTTTCTTCACTTTTACTGACAACCAAGCAAGGGACCACAGGAATCAACATATCTTCCTAAAACACCTCTTTTCATTTGCACTTTCTAGGTGATCTAATCTGTTGTTTAAGTGGGATTTTTAAGAGAATTGATGCTGGCGACTGTGTAAATATATTGTAAGATGTTCCACAGCGAGTCTAGCAGTTTTAAGCTGGTATCTTGTTGCTTCTTGTAGTATCATAACCTACACAGTGTAATTACCTGGCTGTACCTTTTTTGTTCCTCAGAAGTCAAGTAAAATTACAATAGCTGTTATTCTTTTATTGGTTCTAAGTGCTGATAGGTATTGTTTCAAACCCAGTTCTGATACCATACTACCACAATTTCTACCACTGATGTGAAAATCTGCTTTGCGCTGCACAGGGCTGCTTTCCACAGATTGAGGATGCCTGTCAGGGGCAGGGTTTGCCGGGCTGGACTCTGCAGCTCCGGCTGCAGAGAGAACCCTCTGGTGAGGTTGACTTGGGGATCCCTACCCTTGCTCCCACTTTCCCTAAACACAAGGAAAGCCCTCTTGGCTCTGGCCAGGCTGTGCAGAAGCAGGTAAGACTCGAGGCGTTGCATTCCGTGGCACTATCCTTTAGCCCATTTCCATAGCTCAGACAGCATTCATCTCCTATCAACGTAATAAAAACAGTCAAAAAATTCCTCTGGGCTCCACGCTGGCAGAACTGGGCCCCGAATGAGCAACTTCTTTAATCCATGCCTACTGTGTATGTGAGGAGTACTATGCTTGCCAGTATATACATTGTTTATATTTAGGATGTCTGATAAATGTGTTTATTCACAACTATTAGTATAAAAGCTCCTTTAAAAGCAACAAATTGCTCTCTATTAGTAATGTGCATAATGACCTATTTCCATAAACATTTTTAGTAAGAGAAATTTTAATGTGCAAAACCCTGCAGACATTTTATGGAAATTTGACTGTATTCTGCAGAAGTGCATCACAGTCATATTTTGTTCTTTAATATTTTGTTTTAAGACGTGAATTACTTTTATTCTGATATATAGTACAAAAGCAGCAACCTGGCACAGGAAAAAGGAAAATGAGTCTTAATGTGTTTCCTTCTTGCTAATGTATATTTGCTTGATTGATGCAAGGATGTTTTTTGCAGAAAATATACAGCCCCTGTTAGTTGGGGATTTTTTCGCATATTTATTTTAAAAGGGTGATGGAGGCTTTAGAAAAAGCTCTTTCAACCCAATCATAAGGAAAAGAATAATAAAGGAATGTCTTTATGGTCAAAAGGATAAATAGAGCTTCTAAGTCTCTATCTGTTGTATTGCACCTAAATGGAGGTCAAGTGTGCCAAACTGTATTCACAAAATATCGTGATGCAGTTTTAGAGGCATGTCTTAAAAAAATTAGCTCGAGGGGGTTAAATATGTATTAGCTTTTTGTTGTTGTTGTTTGAAAAACAAGAAGCAAATCATCAGGATTCTGTGGAGTCTTAACAGTATTTCTGTATGTTATGTACTAAATGCAACCTGAACAGCAGCAGAGCTTTCCATATTAATTTACTCTAACTTTGGAGCAAATAATGCTTTTTTTTCCTTCCATGCAGAGCTTAAAGCTTCTGAACTACCAACAATTCCAACTAAAGTCTGTAAAAATAACCTAATTTGTGTCAGGTGCAAACTGTCTCATTTGTAGTTCCACCAAAATTATATGGGGAAAGAAAGCAAGGTTTTATTTTAAATTAAGCTAATCACACAGCCATGCAGAGGAGGTGGAAATGGAAAAAACATCTATAGATCTAATACTAAAAAAACCGTGCAGTATTTCAACTCTGCTTTGAAGGCACTCTAGGCAGCCATTTCTTAAGGAAACGTTGTTTGTGTTAAAACACAGGCAGAGCACAACTCTGAATTCACTTCTGCCTTTGGCATTAACCATGCGAATCTGGACAAGCCACCCGAGTGACATTTTTAAACTGGAAATTATTAATCTCTGGCATGGTTACCCCATCCCTACTGCATACGGGGAACGCTTGGTTAGCTAATAAAGTTCTCTGCAGATGTACAGAAAAAAACATGATGAAAGATGTCAAGGAAGTAAAAAAGATTAAAAGACAAACACCTTTAGAGATATCTGTGAGAAAAGCAGGTTCTTATACTTCCAATTTTCTCTTACAAATGTTGATATGCTTTGCAGTATCCGTGTGTTCCATTCAAAAAATTAAGGATATATCCCAGCTGGAAAGGAAGTCTAAGTTAAAATCTACGTTGATGAGGAGGTACATAGAGTAGAAACATGGCCTTGGACCATCATATTAGTTAAGCAGTTGCTTAACTTTTAGCATGAGCATTGTCTTCTATGATCTTTAAAGGCGAAGTGGTTATAAATGTGATTAAGAGCTTGACTAAATATCCAACTGAATATGATGCTAGACCCTCCTGTTTTGGTGGAGGGTCAGCTGCAGCACATCAGTGTTGCAGCTCTGGTAATGCAGTTGCTTTAAGATCTTTTTGTTTTTCAAAGCGCTGAGCAGCTCTTAGTAGCTCCCACACATACAATGAGAACTGAGAGCACACAGATGTACCAAGGCCTGTACACAGCCCTTGTCTTATCTCACTGAAGTAAATGGCTAGCTGTAATTAATTTCAGTGGGATCAGGAATGTGATACATAAAGCTTCCAAAGGAAACCTTCTTCCTTCTCCTAGTCATTTTATATCATCTTTCCTGTCATTACCACTGCTGTACATTCATGTAATACAGTTGTAAAACCTTATATGAGGATGAATGAAATTTGAAGTGTTGAATTAGTCAAATGAATTAATGATCATGATTTAGCGGTATTTTTGCTGTACGAAGTGTAGAGAATCAGTCAAGATTTTCTCCTGTGAGGGCTGTGTTGTATTGATTTCTTTTTCAAATGACCAAGCAATTAGCATAGCAGAAAGCTAGGTGCTCAGCACCTTCTCCATTAAACAGAACAAATGTCAAGTCCTATTAATATAGTCAGCTCTTCCATAGTGGTTGATCAGATGCTATCTATCATTATATGTTTATTATCTTGTTGAAATAGTATTATGAGGTTTTGCTGACAATAACTTTGGATGATGTGCTCTTTTTCATTTTAATCCTTCTTTGTAGTTCAGGCACAAACAATTTCATCGTGTCCAGGCTGTTAAACCATTAATTGTGAGAGTCCAGATTTTCAGCAGTTCATGCTGGTACAATAAGTCTTCTTTCCCCATCTCCTCTCCCAAGTGAAAAGAATCTGTATTTTTAATAATAATAAAAAGACATAATCACTTAATGCAGAAATGTCCATTGCACCCGAACAGCAAATCCAGCTTAAGTGGAAATTTACACAAAGAATTATTTATAGGAATCAATCATAATTACATTTAATGCATGCTGCAGCTGTTTATAATTGTGGTTTTCCCAAGGTTATTCTCCTCCTACCATCCACCCACACACATGAAATTTGTTTCTGTGGAAATGCTTAGGAAGCATTATAATTTTCCCGTAACTTGTTACAATGGCAGCTGACTGTTGTGAGGCAGACTAGATCCTGATTAGTGAGTGCAATAAGAAAAGAAGAGAGGACTGTTTTGTTGACCAGTAAAAGAGTCTTGAGAAGCTGGCTGGTAATAACTATCAGGACAAATATTTTCCATGTCATTCTGTTTGCTATTCATTATGACAAGCAAATCTGACTGCTAAATTAGAAAGTTAATTTTTGGTAATCATAAATTCAAGATAGTGTGGGCCAAACTGAGACGCCATGCATAAAGTGGTATAACTGGGTCCTTCTCGCACTCAACTAGAAATTTCCTTCCCTGAAAAATCATTGCTGTAGAACTGATTGTAAAATGCATTTCTTTTTTTAACTACTGAAAAAGCTGATTTTTCATAGAGAAAGAAAAGAAGAGATTGAATTTGGAGCACTTCTTAGCTCCAGCTATTTGATTAAAAAAATGAAGTCTTTATAGGAAAAAAAATACATGGTATACACATTTTTTATTGTGTTGAAGGCCCACATGTCCAACTAGAAAGTCTAGAAGGGAAAACATCAGGCAGCCATTTGATGTAAGATATATGGCTACCCATAAAGGACTCTGGGTTGCTTTTTCATACATGGTATGAGCCAGGAGAAGGCGTAAATTTAAAACAGTCATTATTTTTGGTGCATATTTGTCTGGCCCCTCAATCTGTAAGTTTGAAATTTTAAATTTCATTGCATATTGATAGATTTCCTATAATGGTGATTAGCTCTAAGGTAGTTCAGTGGAAAGCGTGACCTGTGTTATACTGTTGTATTCATCTCTCTGAAGTACGTTCTGTGTCTGTGACACTTAGAACCGGGTTAGACCATCTCAGTCAGCCCAGACACTGCTGAGGGAAAACCCTATGAAGCTGGAAGTGTAAAATCCCCTGGGCTTGAGGGACAGTGGTATTTGTACTGTTGTCTGCGGGGGGTTGTTTTTAGTTTTATTTTATTTTATTTTAGTCCATCTTTACAAAATATCTCTTTGACATGTGAACATTTGATTTTAGATTTTCAGTTAGGCACTCGAGTTCAGAAGTGATGTATGTGTGTGTTATGACTACCTTTGAGTCACGTGATGGAGAATTCCTGTAATAGTTGTAGTGATATTGGGCTCATACACTACAAAAAATTTCTGAGGGTGGAGATAGTACATAATTAGGTAGGATTTTAGTTTCTCAATTCTGTCTTAACTTCTGGACCGTGATTGAGGGAATCTATAATGAAAGGCCAGTTACATACAATACCACATTATTGAATTTGTGATCAGATATGGAAAACCTTGAGTCAAAAGTTTGGTAATTTAGGATGGAGTCCTCCTCCTGACACAGTTAATTGAAATATGACCAGGAATTGCTTCTTAGACTTCAGAAACACATTACCAGGGGTGCCGAAGGAATCAGAACTGTTGGCGTTGATTTGGTGGAGATGTGGCTGAGTGAGTGCCTGTCCCTCCGCAGAGCTTCATCAGTGAGTGAGGCACAGCGGGGAGAGCTGCGGAGCTCCCAGAGCCCACCCCAGCCCCCGAGACCAAGAAAGTTTAGCCCCTTATGTGTCAGCAGCTGAGCTGCCTCAGTTTACAGTGCAGCTTTTTAGGGCCACTCAGAATCCCAACTCTCAGGTCACTTTGGGGGGAGCCTTGAAAATCCCTCCATGTCTGCCGTGTCCTGGGGCATAAAAATAGGTTCAAACCCATTCCAAATCAATCCGCTCACTTGCTATTTGTGCTTTTATTTCTCCCCACATACCTTGTAGCATAGAATTTAACTGTAGCTGAGATACAGCATAAGTAAATAACCAATGGGGACCAATAATAATTGCAATAAACCTATAACTTTGATGCTCCAGTATTTAACATTCTGGATCAAACTCTGCCCAGCCTTACACTCTGCAGAACCCCCCTGAGGGCAATAGGATTTCATGGGGTATAAATCAGGGCAGAATGAGGTGATTTCAGAGTAGGTGAAATTGCTGATGTAACTTCCCCTTCTTAAAGAGACTTCAGCCAAAAAGTAGGGTAGTGAGGGCAATAGGGAAGAAGGTCACAGTAAGACATTTAACAATGAACTAGAAAAATGTTTAAATAGTTTATTGTTCTATGGATACTGAGGTGTTATTTGTATTGATTGGACCAGTTTGGCATAAAAAAAGGATTAACTATATCAGTAGCTGTATAAAACATATCTTCCAAAACAGGTGCTTGAGTTTTTCTCTTGCTGGTGATACCTGAATGAAAAAACAGAATGTCCAGCATGTCTCAAGATGCCTGCTGTTTGATACATTATTTCTTAGCATCTAAGACTCACCAATTTCAGAGCATTGTAGCAATTTAGCATTGACTGTAGAAAAACTAACCATGTTTTTAGTTACAGGCAAGAGGCCTTGAAAATCTACAGATGAAGTGAACATTAGAGTTTGAAGTGGGAGTGTGGTTGCGTGCAACAGCAGCTTCTTCTGCGGAGGAGTAAATTGAAATCTCATTTATTCCAGGAGAATTTTCAATTCTAAACATCTTAAAAAAACCAAACTTAATTGTTTTTTAAATAAGCTTCTACTTCATAAGGTTTTTTTATTATTATTTTTAGAATATGAAAGATCTGAATTGGTATCTATATGGTTTTTTTTTTTATTAGTTTCAGGAAATAAAAGTGTCTATAAATATTTTTGTTCTTTTTTATTTTCTTTGAAAACACTGAAAGATTTCACCAGATGGAAGCTTCTCCTTAAAAAAAAAAAAAAAAAAAAAAAAAAGTTTGGTAGAAAATATTTAACTGAACTAAAAGAACAGATTTAACTGGTCCACAACAGAATTGGAGCAATGGTGAAACCTGCAACCAAAATATGCCATTGCTATAACACTGGCAGAATAGAGTTGTTACCAGAGATTATTTTCGTTTGCAAAGTAAGCTACTACCACTTCAGCTCAAAGAGCTTTCCCTAAGGAAGTAATCCATTATATTTTCTATGGCCTATTAGTATAAGATGACATCTTGCAAGTAAACCTGTGGCCTGTATTTTGTCCTGTGAGTGACATTCCACAACCACTCTGATTCAACCAGCTTTCTCAAAATCAACATTTTGCACCTTTATTTTTCCCTTAGATGACTTTCCCTGCATGGTCCAGCAGAAATGGACCTGTGAGCTGAGCCATGTACCTCTTTCATCACCACTGTGGAAGAATGCGTCTTTGGTACACACCTGATGACTCAAGGAGAAGAGCCCTCCACAGCTGCGCCGCGGGAGGGAGGACTCCAGAGGAGATGGGGACCATGCGCCCGAAATCCCTACACTCTCCATCACCACTCATGTTTCTACAAGAGTGGTTTAAGACCAACACAAACAAGGAGACTGCTGAAGCAATTTTATATTAATTTAAAAGGTGACACAATGTACAGGGTACTGAAATCAAATAATGCTTATGAGCTGGATACTAAGCACAGCAGTTATGGTGAGTAAGAAGGTGCCACAGAGGCTTAAAATGGTTATTAGAGCAAATAAACCTCTCCAAAAGAAAGCTCTGAATGTCAAAAGAATTGATTTTCAATGTAACTATCCATACGCTGAGAATCCCCAAAGGGGCATTTTCAGCTGGGGTTGAAAAGTGACTATTTTCGTGCAAGGATGTATTCTTAAGCATTAAAAGGAAAAGCTGTGCCACCAGTCCTGTTCACATAACGTGGCACACAATCTCTGAAAGTCAGGCTCCAGACACTGATTTTTGGGACTGGATGCCAGAAAGGCTATAAGCCAGTGCCAAATGACTATATTTGAGTGATCTCTTTGCCATGTATAAAGGCGTGTTACAGTGGTTTTCTGGCACCCACAGGCGCATGGCCAAGCAGCACAGTCAGCATGCAAACCTAATCTCTGCCGCTTTTGCTCTGTCTTGAACTACAGATTTCAAACCAGAAAAACATGGAGTCTTGAGCTGCAGAGAAGTGTTGGGTGGCATTAGGAGCCAGCACTCCAGCCGTGTGCTGAAAAATGCATCTGGCATTCCCGGTCTGGTTCTAGCATCGCTCGGTCTCAGGAGGAACGCGAGGTAGGTCCCATGCATCAGTCGGTGCTGGGCTGAGCCCCTCTCCCCTATCCTCCCCACTGTCGCTTCAGGGCACACCTCTGATGGGTGCTACGTGGAGGTCTGGAACTGCAAATAATTCCAGCAGTTTGTGAGCATTTGAATGGCAGTGCTTTGCTCCTCACGGCAGCGGGGAGGAGCACCGCTCCTCACAGGGGTCGTTCATGGCTGGCCGTGGCTGGACTGCGTTTGTATCGTTATCCATAGCAGGGATGCTATCGGGGCTAAGTAGATTTAAATGGTGACTTTTGTTTTATAGAAGCCTTGCTTAGTAATGGTTGCTTGGCTCATTTCCAGGAAACTAGAGGAAATTAACTGTGACAGTATTTCATGTAACTGTATTGACACACGGGGCCTTTCACGCTGCCCTTTAGTTTTCAAGCCAGTATAGTGAGAACAATACAGGACCAAAAGCTTGCAGCTTGTTGCCTTTCTTAGCTGTCCTCCGCCTGTACTGAAATCTGCCCTGCCTGGCTGCAGGGTTTTCTCAGGCTGAGAGGGGCGGCTGCTTTGCAGGACTATAAATCTCTCTGAGGAAGTTTTCCTGTTACAGATGTCTTTAGACCTGGGATCAAATCAGACCCCACCCTGTCATTTAAATACCTATTTCTGCCAGGTGCGCAAAGTCACTGGCAACAATCAAAAAATTTGTATCTCAAGATTTTCAAAGATATAGCAACTACAACTATATTAGCACAGACAGGCAAGGTGGCTATAGATTAATTAACTCATGTACCATTAGCTGTTCCACACAGGGTAATCAACATGAGGTAAATTACACAGGCTCTTAAGCAGGTTTTACAACCCACACTGAAATTCCTGCTGTTGAGTATGGTATGAAAGCCAGGTAGAAATCGCTGTGCTTCAGTAAAAGGTTGGAAGAACAAGAACTGACATATGTAAAGTGTTTGCTGTGGCCTTTCCTCTAGTTTCCCTGCAGAAATTTGCTTTCACAGGCTATCCTCTGGGAAAATATAAAGAAATTTTAAAAATTACCCCATGCCAAGTATACACAGCCCTCCTTGAAACAACGTAAAACAAGCCATAGTACCCCAGTGCTGAGTATATATTCAAAGGTTAAGAATAAAAACATTCTTTGTGGATTTAAAAAAAAACAAACACGCTGCAAATGGGGTTTTTTCTTTTTTCCCTAAGAATTTTAAAGCATTGTTTATTACTGGTAAATGCTTTACTATTTTTCAGATTTCTAAACTGAGTCAGAGATATAGCTAAGACCTTCACATAGCTAAGGTCTACAAAAAGTCCTACAGGATCTAGGCTCTAAAGTCTTAGCATCAAAAACTGATTTATGTCATTACAATACATTCTGCCTCCATCATCTTCAAATTAAGGGTCCAACCCCCAAAATGCATTCACAGTGTTTACGCAGTCCCTGCATAAAAGGAAGAGTTAGTTGCCTTGGACCATCATTCACAAAAATTGGCACGTTGAGCAAGGAGCTCCATATCATAACAAAGAAGAAAGGTCAGGACAAGAGTGCAACAAATTTCATTTTTCTCTTAGATGCCTTTCTTGGCAATACTCAGTACTGTGGTTACCTAGGCCCTTTCCTTCAAACCGATCACTTCTGTCTTTGAAAATTGGAGTGTACAAGAAGGTGCCACATTTTAAACAGAGGTTTAGGAGTCAGAGCGCTCCTCCCAGCCATGAAAGATGTATTTTCAGTCTCTCTGTATTTTCAGTTTCAAATGCGCTTCCATGTCTGGCAGGATATAGGCAAGCTGAGGGAGAAAGGGGAGGAATAAAATGGAATGAAAACTCTGGATTTTGATTCCCAAGTCCTGCTCTGTGTATGTTGTTTTAGCTTCTAAGCATGGACACTAAGGACCAGATGTTTAGGATGTGCTGAGGTGCACAGAAAAGCACTCGTGCACCTGCCTCCCAGTTGTGAATCAGATTCATAAATTCAGTGGCTTTTAGATCTGAGAGCAGGGTAAATCCTTGTCTTTCTATCAAACGTGCTATAAGTAAAGCCAGGAGGACTTGGTCCAGAATTCTTTTGCAAATGTCCGGCTTTGGAGAAAACAATGTCCCATGCTTGTTTCATTGGTAAATATAACAACTCAGTGGAAATTCTGGCATGTTGTTGGCTAGCAGTAAATGTTGCTAAGTACACATTTTTTAAAATTACGGTTACCTCTGTACAACGCAGACTGCTTTCTCCACAAATGCGCATGTGCGCAAGCATGCTTGTGCACATGCATGCTTGTGCATCGGTGTGTCTCTGAGTGTGTTAGGCTTATTTTTCTTGAGCAGTGAAAGCTGTGCCAAAAAGTCTCTCCCTCTCAGCAAATCCAGACCAAGGCTGGAAGCCATGAGAATTAGCTGCAGGTGCTTAGGGTTTAGAAACTGCTGAAGGGACGAAAGACCAAGGTGTTGGCTCCAGGTTAGTTCTTATGATCAACTATTCTTTTTATCTTCCCATAAGACCACCTCACTCTTTTGTTGGCAAGGGGGAGGGAGAAGGGGGGGGGGGGGCAAAAAAAGAGTTAGACTGTTTGATTTCAAATGGGAGGTGGAATTCCTCAGAAGACGAGCCTGTAGCGATCAGGAAAAGCAGATTAAGAGAAGCAGATGTGGGGAAGAGGGAAGATGGGGAGGGGGGTGGATTTATTCATGCAATTTAGGATATTAGCAGTAAATTGAGGAGGCGGTTTGTTCTGCGTTTAGTCTTATACAAATTCTGCCCCCCTTTTCAGCACATTTTCCCTTTGTTTATCTCCTGAGAGATGCCCACATGTGTACAATACAAAGAATCGAGTCATAAAAGCGCAGGCCTGTCAGCCTCCCTGAGGACCAATTAATGGTGTTCCAAATCTTGTGGGCAGGCAGATGAAAAGGATACAGAGAGAGAAGGGGAGGTAGATGAATACTCAACGAGAGCAAGGCAGGTTTTTCAGATGTTGGTAGGAACTTCTTTAGGTATTCTTAGCTAACTTATTTGGGGTTTGGGTTTCTCTCCCGCTTCCGCAGTCCCCTGGTCATAACTGCAACAGAGGGAAAAGCTGCACTTCAAAATATCAATTAGGCTTATATCCAAACCAATAACAACACAATGCCAGTGCAGGAGAGGGGGCAGAAAAGGGCCATTTAGAATTTTTCCAACCCTCCTTTCATATATTGGCAGTTTTATTGATAGGTACTTGAGTTTCTATTACCATTTGTATCTCTGAGCTGGGTATTGCTCTGAATGCAGCAGGCTTTGTAGTGCAACCTTTTACTCCTATCTCACCCCCTACGTGTCCACAGGCCTTTGAACAGCAAGCGAGTGGCACTTTGAAATCAGGAGTTGAAAGTGTTTGACATGGAAAAGGGAGCATGAAAGTCTTGCTCTTTGAACCTTTTCTTTTCAAAGTCCCACAGAAAGTAGAGGCAGGCCAATAATGGACAGGCTGGGGGCTCTCAGGGTGAAGTGGGGATATGCGGTAATGAGGTTTTAAGTGTTTCGGCAATTGTTCCACCCCACAGTTTCCTCCCTTATGTAATCCCAGTGAATTAAATCTACTGCAAGAAATCACAGAAATCTTTAGTTAGATATATATTGTGTCCCTGCTTAATTCATTCCTTGATTAAGGTCTGGAAATGAAATTGAGCTGATGAAAACAGGAAAGAATGGTCAAAATTATCATTAGGTTGGTGACTACTGAGGGAAGATCGATTTTGTTTGTTTGTTTGTTTTGTTTTCTAATTAAATGAAGCCAGATGTACAGTAAATGCAAGTTGCATGAGAAATGCAGCCAGCTGTTGCATCAAATATCACGTGCAGGCCTCTCCATGCTTGTACACAAACTCACCGTCTCTCACCTGTTGGGGTCACGAGGGTGAATTAGTAACCTTGGCAGCTGCTAAGATTTGCTTCAGTTATTTTACCTGCATGTGAGAGCAGTTAGCGTGGAGAGAATGAAAGAAACTTGGAGGCCCTGAAATGAAACATCTCATTTAAGAGCTTCATTATATTTAAGAAGAGAAGAATTAGAAGGCTAAGTTATTATTCTGTGAGGTTCATGAGCTGATCTTTCACTCTTTGGAGAAAGATAAAAAAACCCCAAGCTCAGAAACCTCTTTATAATGCATCTTCTCAATTGTGTAATCCTCTACCTGGGAAGAAAAAAAATCCTTTCTGAGTGATGTAGCAATCATTCTACACACTCAAGCATGAAATTTCATCACCATTATCTTAGCTTGGATGACTGTACAGATGTTGTTTGGCCATAAAATGTATTCAGCCCTTTTTTAAATCTGACTACAGTATCTGACTCGATGACCTCCTGCAGCAGTTGGTTCCACGGGTTTGGACTATGCTTTGCTGAGGAAAATTTATTTGTATTGATTATAGAATTAGCCAAGGTAGGCGAAGAATCGCTGAATAAAAACTCACTGTCAAAATGCCTCAGAATGTTCTGATCTGTCTATTTTGAGTGATCTCTGTAGCTTCTAGTGTCATTAGTCCTGCCCAACGCTGCCCCTCCTTGGAGCTAGAACCAGAGAAGGTAAAAGTGTGCCGTTCCTTCAAAATGGCTGATGCTAGAGGCCTCCAGCAAAAAGTCACTTTTAAAAACAATTGACTCTGAATTTGAATTACTTGAGATGGACTGTTTTTCTTTCCCACGTGGAGCATGTGTAGTGCAGATGTTAGTCTGGCCTGATGCTAGCAGTCATTCTCAGTGAATGCCAGTAAAGCTGGTGCCACCACACTGCTGTGAGCGCCGCGCACGCTACTCCAGCTTCCTTGCAGAACCTCAGTGACGCCCCTGGGCACCCCTCTGCTGCAGGGCCACTGTGCCATGCTTGTGGTAGGATTAGTGCCTGAGAGGCTGATATATAAGGAGATCTTGGGAGCTGCCCTTTTGGAAGCCACCTCTGGAAGTCCCTCTGCTTCAAGGATTAGAAGCAGAAATGAGATTCTTCCTTTCCTTTTCCAAATGTGTAGTTTTAGCCCTTCTCTTTGCAAAGTGAGGCTTGAGGCGGTGAGGGAAACAAGAGTCTCAAGGAGAAGGATTGTCTCTGATTTCTGTGTCTCAGGGATGTCTTTGGGGTCCCAAAGATACAAACCTCTTAAGGCTTTTTAAAGGGCTCTTTACAGTTTGCATGTTGACAAGTACTGTGGCTCTCGGTGCACCCAGAGTTAGCCTTTCCTCCCGTGTCAGCTGGCAGAGATGACCATGCACCACGCTCACGAGGCACAAGAGGCTGCGTGGTGTGAGATGGAGTGGGGCAAGGCCACTAGCACAGGGCTGATTCGACTCCCTCTGCAGCCCAGGTCAGCTCGCTTCACCTGCCTGCCTTAATTCCTCGAGCTATCAATCAAGGTTAGTAGTGATTGTCTACGTTGTAAACCTAGGTATATTGACTAATTAGCTGCTGTCTGTACAAGGGTATGTCTACTCCCAGGTATGCAAATTCACACGCTTACCACCTCGTCTGAGCCAGGGTTCTGGTGACCTGCCTGACCTCACGGATCACAATTTGCTATTCTTCTTAATTCCCATAGTTCTAAAGTACTATTTGTGGTCAGGATCTGGTGTGTATTTCCTTTGTGATCAGGGCAACAACAACTATATATTATAACACTTTAAGTAATGGAATGAGCCTTAATAAATATGATGACTCAATGACTATTTTATACTTTGGAAAACATATTCTCAATGTTTTTTCTCAAATGGGTTTGTTTCTTAATATTTTAAAAATCTAAACACTTGATAATGTGATGTCCAGGAAGATATTTGGGTAAGTGTTCTTAAATCATGTATATTTGGCACTCATATGACCAGACTGAATGGTAACGTTCAACAGATAGTAGTAAGAGCAATGGTGTTATATGCAATATTTAAGCATGTGGAATGAAAAGTAAAGAAATAAGAGAATGTTGTAAATACCCGAGTTCTTTCTTTATGACCTGGCAGAATAATGTTGGAAGCAGGCAATGAACACAGTTGTTTCTGTCATACCTCTGTCAAACCTCATTCCTCCATCTCAAGGCATTGAACTACATTGGCTAGCACTGAGTCTCACATGGTCCTCCAAAACCTGCCCCTACATATGCTTTTGATTTTTCTGCCAAAAGTCCTACTACTATTTTAAAATAATGATATGATGTGCCTTAGCAACATGACGGTCTCTGAAATAGTGTGCACTGATTTGGTTTGAAGAACTTAAATGGAATATTCTCCCCTCAAGTTCCTAGCCCACTACCTGTTTTTCTGCATGTACGCTTTCCTCACAAGTTAATTCCTCTAGTGTATTGACTTCTTGGTTTTGTTTTTCAGTGTTCTCACTTCTTTTCTCTAAATTCCGGATGGCGTATGTCTCTGTTATAACTCAATACAGGAGCCAGTAGTTGGTATGCTACCTGACACATGACACAAATTGGCCCCAAAGTTTGCTCGATTTCTGATCCTCTCCAGGAATTTATATTAATCCCATCAGAGCAAATTTAGCTATTTCAAAACAGACTTCCACTCAGGCCAACAACCCCAAATTACTGTCTATTTTGAAAGTGGAATCTGAAGAGACTTCTCTGGAGCATTCAGAGCTGTATCCCACAGGCAAACTTTCACACAACCCTAGCAATGGGACTTTGTCTCTTCAGACCACATTTCACAGCCTAACTGACCTCCCTGCCAGCGTGCTCTTTTGAAGACCCAGTGATTATTTTTTTTCTTCTTCACTTGCAGCTCTAGTTATAACCTCATATCCCATTTAATTTGTTCCTCCCCGTTCTCCACACAAGATTAGGAACACTTGTAGAGTCTTAACATATATCCTCTCTAAATTATCTCATAGCTGAGCCATACATATATAGCTCTTTTTATCTTCCCTCATATGTAAATTCTTCTGGTCCCCTGACCATTTTTGCTTCTCTTCTCTGAACTCTCTCTAATTTGTCAATATGTTTTTGGTAATTAAGATTCCCGCAACTAAATGCAATGTTCCATATGCCTTCATGCCAGATCCCTACAGATTTTCAGGAGAGGTCACTGCCTACAGCTGGGGCCACATTTCCAAAAGCACTTTGAATGTTGAGTGGTTCTGAAAATATGACTACGAAATATCATTACAGAACCTTTTGGTTAAGGAGCATTTTGAAAATCTTAGCACTCTTATAGGTGTCTAAATGGAGTTGGGACTCTGTTAAAAATGTGGTGCCATTAAGAATCTTGAGCACATGAATATCTGTCTCAAATCCCTTCTGGAAATTTGTCCTACAGAGGAGAACTTTTTTTTTCCTTCTCCATATCTTCTATTTCTTTTTCATGTTATTAAGATTGGTGGTATTTGTCACACTATATTCCTGTATATAGTTGTAAGTGAACAAAGTTTAGCTTTAAACTCTACCTAATCGAGTAATTTGTAAAGTTGCATTAAAAGTAGTTAATAGCCATGGAAGAATGATGCCCAAATATGCTTACTGATAAGGTGGATATCTGTACCAGCTTGACATGTTTTTTACACATCACAAAGAGTGCAGACATTGAGCAAAACTGAGTAAATAAATGAATCAGAATGGTTGGTTCACTGTTTTTTTTCCTATGAATGGTCACCATTTTTGCTAATCTTTATTTAAATAGTTTCTTAGTGGAAAAAGGCAAAACTGTCTTTTTTTTTTTTGTTGTTGAATATAAATGGCTTAACCAACACTGTCTTGGCACTAAGTTGTGGAGCTTCATACAGATGAGTTCCATTCTTAACTAGGTTCTTTGGGATCAGTTGGGATTTTATATTTTCTATTTGGGGGTAGAAGGAAAAACTATTCCAACCTCTTTTTCTAACTCCCCAGAGCACCCATATCATTGACAGAAATGACAAGTTTTTTAAACATCGTACGTCTAGGAGCCAAAAATGATTGATGTATGGCATGGAACACACTACTTCAACAGTACTGTTCACAGAAAAATTCTTGTTTTCCTTCAGTTACCTATACTACCTTCATACCAGACAGTACTGGAAGGAGGGGAGGGAGGATAATTTTTTATTTTTCTTTGGGGAGGGGGCTTAAAACTGCAAAAGAACTGCAGTTGAAAATTACAGAAGGTTAAATAATCTGGATCCTTTTCTGTGCTACAGTAAACATATTCACTAGACAGTTAAAAAAATTGTTTATGATATGCCTAATAGAGTCATTCTAGTTTATCAGTTAAGTATGTATTCATAATTTTTTAAAAGGAATATTATTTACCCAGAAGACCAGAACAGTTTCTAAAAGAGCTTTTCCAGTCCATCATGTAAATATGTATTTAGGACAAGTGCTGTGTGTACAGTATTAAAAAAAATCCTCTGAAAATCTCTTTGAAAAGTTATTACACATGTCCACTGCTGCAGCAAAGTTTTAAATATTCATATCTCAGCTGTTTCCTTTTTCAGATTTCTCAGTTTGGTTTGAATATATTGCGGGTGAATTGCTCTGCAAGAGCTTCCTTTGTTGAATGTTAACAGGCTCGTATCCCAAAGGACTGCTCATGTGTGTCAAGCTACATATGTGCTTAAATCTTTACCAGATCAGGGACTTCATTTTGTTAGGCTAACTTAAATATCACATTCATGTGTAAAGAACTGTTGTCCTTACATGCTCACAAATCAGAAGAAATTGTTTATCTACCTCTTATCTGTCTCTCCCTCCCATTTTCCTTTTGGCAAATTATCTGCACACAACAATGTGTCTCCATTATTTAGACTCTTTGATGTACATAGGAAAGTCCTCACTGCCCTGCAAACAGTCATCAGATAAAGCCCTTCAGAAGTTGTTTCAGAGCTCCCTAGCACAGGATGCTGAAAGATGGCAAAAGTGGGTATAATGAAAGGTGTGTATCTCTGCTATGCTGAGATTTGGAGCTGGTATTGCCCTTTCTCTGTGATACCAGTCATGTGTTGAATAGGTAAAACCAGGCATCAGGGAGAATGCTTGGAAGCGAGAAAGAGGGGAAGTCACAGTGCCATAATAATAAGGCTTCTTTGTGGTTGGCCTGGACACCAGAGAACTGCCTGTGGAGACCTAGCGTGTCTAGGTAGAGGTGAGAGTTGGTCAGGAAGCTCAGTCTCATTTACATAATATGCTGGGGATTTGGAAACAATTTTTTTTTTTTTTACCTTTTCCACAGTCAAAAAAAAAGGTGAAATTCTTTCAAGAAACGGAGAACTGTAATATTGCCTTTTGGAAATTTTTAAAAAAATAAATAAAATTCAAAAAGGAATGAAAGCCCAGCTCCGTGTTCCTCAGTATGTACTTTGTATGAGTTTGCTAGAAATTCAGTTACTCATTCATAAAGTTGTAGGGGATAAAAATGGACTTATTTCTATATGGTTATGCATTCATATTTTTGTTTGCCGTGTGTGTGCAAGATGGGTGTAAAGCAGTACCAAACCTGAGTCTGGGTATGTTGTATTAGTTTGGCAGTGTTACAAATTGTTACGTAATGTGATAGATTAACTAGAGAATCAGTACTATACCAGAATTATTTTCTCAAGTAACCACTCTAACATAGACCTGAATACATCTTAGATACTATTATTTCTTACGTGACCAAATGTATGCCAGTGCAGAATGTATTTCTTTTTAATTCTGTTAATATCAGTTTTACACTTTATTTCAATTTTGCATTGATTTTCATTTTACTGTAAGTATTGCAGAGATTTAAGAATCAAAAGTTAATTTTTCTTTTTATCCTCATGATAAACTGTTTTGGGTTTCTTTTTCCTTCAGTAACATCATAAAAATTTGATTCTTCAGGGCATTGAAGAAAAGTTCCCATTGACTTCACCAGAATTGTTAAGTGTTTCAATAATGGCAAGGCTTTAACCAAAACAGCTAGCACAAAAGCATCAAAATTTGAAAAAAATTAAATTTATATCATGAAAGATACAAGGAGAAAGTATGGAGTGTCTAAGCAAACATTTTGCATGTTTTCCTTCTTTCACAATGTTCTAAAATACTGTTAAATTCTCAGCAGAGGGGGTGGGGGGGTTTAATATGAAAACTGACAGCTGTCTTGAATTTAAAAAAATGCAAACATAGATCCAAATTTTGAAACAGTCTGGAGTTCTTCCAATAAAATAAAAGCAGTAAAAAAATTGCATGTACTTATTGCAAAACAATCAGTCTGAACCTTTTTCAGAAATGAATATATTTACATATAAAATTCCCATCTTTCCCAAAATTCTTGTTGTGAAATCTGTCATGACATTTTTTGTCAACATTTTTATTGAAATAGACATCAAGATTTTTACTGAAAACAAAGCTTTAATTACATGGCAAAAAAGATAAATCAACAATTTTACCTAAAATTCAAGCTAAAACCCCCTGAAAATCACCTTTAACATTATGCAAACCAAAGATCAACATCTTCTTTAGAGCCACTTTTGCATTCCTGAGAAGGTCGATTTCAGAAATGGATTTTTTTGTTTGTTTTCTGTCTATTTTTCTGTCTGAGTTCTCTCTATATTTGACTGACCAGAGCTGTAACAAAAGAGGAGCAGAAAATCCTCCCGCATGTGTCAGAGCTTGTCTAATTTTTTTTATTGTTGCTGCTGGTATGATTGGTTTGTGTAAGAGATTCCATTTTCTGAATTTGATTTGAAGACAGGGAAATTGTTTAGGGTATTAATGTTTTACTCCATGGATCTTTCTTTCCCTTTTTTAGAAATCCATGGCCAGCAGCACCATCTGAATTTGTTCTGTGACTACGGGTGTACAGGTCTCGCTCATTCTGACATACCTCCCAGTCTGTTCTACTTCATGCAGATCAGAGGGAATACTCTCCTCTCAGTGGATATCTCCAATATTTTTCAAAGATAAATATGTATATGTGGCAGTGGCTATGTGCTGCAAATTTAAGGCCTTCCAGTTAAGGATTTTTTTTTTTTTTTTTGCTAATATAAGCACTGTGCCCGAATCTTGCTCAAATTAGAAATGTTCCATTCACAAACCTGAAGACTTGTTTTTAAGCCACCTTCCACACACTGCACGGAACTTTGTTTTGATGTTTATGTTAACCATTAATTTTTAACCTGGGGATTATTGATAATACTGCTAGCACCTTAGCATCTTAATGATTTTATGGCCCTTTAAAACTTTATCAGTGCTCTTTACATTTGATATTTCAAATCTCTCCCTCTCCTGTGGCTCTTGTCATGAATTGGCTGTGTTCTTCACCACTTTTCCCAAAGGGAGAATCTACTTAGCTATTCCTAGGAGGTTGCTGAGCCTGCTTAAACACAAACATATTGCCCTGTTTAATCAGTTTCTTGATCTTGTATTTCTTGTTTTCTGTTTGGTTTTTACTTTAGTAGTTATTGCAAGTAGCCTGAGGAAACACATTAAACTGGTAAAGCTCTCCTGCATCTAGGTCATTGGTTTTCATCTATATAAAGTTGATCACCATCAGATAGTAAATCTATACAGGAGAAAAGGTGATTTCTAACTAGTGGATAGTGTGAATTTATGTCTGTTAAAATATAGATGTGGACTATAAAACCTTGTCCTGGTTTCAGCTGGGATAGAGTTAATTTTTCTTTCTAGTACCTGGTATAGCATTATGTTTGGGGTTCAGTATGAGAAGAATGTTGATAACACACTGATGTTTTCAGTTGTCTAAGTAGTGTTTAGACTAAGTCAAGGATTTTTCAGCTTCTGATGCCCAGCCAGCAAGAAGGCTGGAGGGGCACAAGAAGTTGGGAGGGGACACAGCCAGGACAGCTGACCCAAACTGGCCAAAGGGATATTCCAGACCATGGGACGTCATGCCCAGTATATAAACTGGGGGGAGTTGGCCTGGGGGGAATCACTGCTCAAGAACCAACTGGGCATTGGTCAGCAAGTGGTGAGCAATTGCATTGTGCATCACTTGCTTTGTATATTCCAATTATTTTATTATTATTTTTTGTCATATTATATTATTATTGTTGTTATTATTATTATCATTATTTTCTTCCTTTCTGTCCTATGAAACTGTCTTTATCTCAACCCACGAGTTTTCCTTTTTTTTTTTTTTTTCCCAATTGTCTCCCCCATCCCACTGGGTGGGGGACAGTGAGCGAGTGGCTGCATGGTGCCGAGTTGCTGGCTGGGGTTAAATCACAACAGACCTAAAGGGGTTACATTTACACTCATTGAATTTGATGACAGAACTCCAGTTTCTTTCACTGGGAGCAGGTTTGGACTTGACTCTTCAGATAACAAAGACGCATATGCAGATAGTCTTGTAGTTTTTCTGATTTCACATACTTGGGAGTACCATGTATTTCTTACGTGATGCATGCAACTTATATTAAGTATTCTACTTTACAATCTGATTCTATTAACACAGCACCAGGCTTAACATTTTTTAGTTATTCTTCGTAAAACCTTTCCAGTCTATAAATGAAGAGTTTTTTCTTTTAATTGCTAGTCTGACAGACTCAAATGCTGCTCTTAACGTTGCACAGCCTCTCCCCTGTTAGTAGAAGGGTTTTCTGTGCCAAATTAGGCTGCTTGCCATGACACTTATACTTCAGGTTTCCTTATATGGCATAAACAATTGATGGCATGACTTCTTTCACAGTTTTGTGTACATAGACCTTATTGGAATGGAAGCCATTCTGTTGATATTGCTTAACATGCAGTAGAGTCTAAGCTGCTGATCTTAGCTAGCTCTCCCTACAGAGGTAAGGGTGAACTATGAGTTTGTGTTTCATTTAATTAAGTCTGTAGAGTTTTTTCCTTTATTTTTTTTCTGTGGAAAAAACAAAGAAACCTCATAAAGCTCCATGGCTTCTAAGCCATATTTCAGTGTTGGTTTTGTGCTGTTCCATCCCTTTGTTGTTAATCAGATCAAGCCAGCTTGCCACTGAGAAAGTAACAGTAGTGCCACCAGACTGCAATCTGTCAAGCCCTCCTAAAAACCTACTTCAATTGCTTTTGTAGGCTTACTGTCTATTTACAGAGTCCCTGGGCTACATCCCTGCTGCATTTTGATAAAAGTTCTCCTCACACCCTGTGTAGATGTCAATAATTGCTTAAGAGCACAGAGGTATTTTCTTGAGGGTTCCAAAAAGTGCCGCCAAGTGCAGGGCATCTTGCCATCTTTCTTTGTCAACCAACAAAAGTAAAAAACATTAATGACAGCTGTGGAAAGGTTCTTGAATGTGTGTACTTTGCCCTTTCCCTCCTGGCAGCTTATTTTCAACATTGTTTGAGCTGTGTGCTGAAGTTCACTGTGACTGTCCCTAAGACGTTCTCGCACATTTTACATTGTGGATGTAGTGAGTGGAGCCCTCCTTGTGCTATTTCAGCACTTTGGCTGCAGCACTGTCTCTTCAGAGAGAGGACTGATAGCGTTAAGCAAGGACTTGCAGGAGCATCACAACATTTCATAACAATGGTGGCATCAAAGTGCCTCATTTGCAGAAATATCAGTCTTGCAATAATCTGCTCTCCCACTTCAATGAAGAACATTTTATTCAATAGCTAATTTGACCTTGGGAAACCTGCAGAGCTCATTTTCTGCAGTTGAAAAAAAGCCTCAGTCCTTTCTGTCTTGTTACTTAACAATCCCACACAATGTTTAAATTTTACTTCAGATGAAATATCTATTTCCATTACTTTAGTATATTCACTCACCTATTTCTTATCACCTTTTTCAGCCAGAGGAATTTTGAATTGAATGTATTAATATACATAGATCTAGAAGGAACCTGAATGCTGATCTTTCTATTGGTTTTCAAGTACATGGAGAGTTGGTCAAATTTTTTGTGGATAGAAAATCTCAGTGAAAATAAAAAAAATACTCATTGTTAACACTGCTCCAAAAAGGTTTTGTTGGTTTTCTTTGTTTTAAATAATGAAAATAAAAACATTTCATCTAAGGTCAGAATATTTTGATTTAGAAATGCCACTGGAGTTCCTCACAGTAGAATTCCTTTCCAACACTTCTTATTGAGAGTCCAACTTCCTTTTCAGACAATATTTGCTGTAATACCTCAGCTCCCTGCTTAGGGAACACATCTTAATAGGAATTCCATACTGTTACATGTTACGGGAAAAGACAGTGACCAGTCTTCGGAATGACGGAAAACACGACATGGACTGTAGTTGCCTTGAAGCACTGTGATAGCGAAGATCAGTATTTTTAGGTGGTAAGAAAACCGGTACTTTTGATACAAAGAAAAAATAATGCTCAAAGATTCCTCTAGTTGAATACATAATTTCCCACAGGAAAAACAATATAATTGAGAAAAATGCATTCATTTTAAAGTGGAATTATTAATATTTTAAATGACTGCAATGAGAATCTCATGAAAATTTTTTACTCCCCTTCAGAATGCAACAAAAATGAATTCTTCCACCTGAGGTATTCCCCTTCACAGAATACATCTATTCTGTGCATTAGCTCTCTATTCCTGGCAGGAACAGCTAGAACTTGAGTTTTCATCATGTCCTGCTTAGCTCTTTGAAAGTTACTTCTTTCAGTCATAGACTGCAATAACAGTTATATTCCTAGAACGGAAATTTCTACAAATATGGTAAGTTTCCATAAATATTTAAGAATATCATAAAAGTACAAACAAAAAAAAATCTTTCTGAAGAACATATAAGTAAGTTTCTCACCATTTTATCTGCATAAAAGTGTATTTTTCTCAGTAGCTCATGCCGGTATGATCCTTATCACACTGTGAAAATATCTGTGGCATAAAGAGGTGTCATATATCTTTAGCTTTTTTTCATGAACGGATTCACAATTTAATTTTTATAGGGGTTTTTCCATACTATTTAATAGATTGAGGAAAGTTTAATTCATTCTAGTGAGTGTTCATGCATTTCGCACAAAATAATCACTTGAAAAAAGAGAGAAGATTGCTGGGAGTGAAGGTTAAACGGAGGTATCTCCCATGTCTCTAGGGTTTGCCCCTCAGCAGGAGCAGAGTGCCCAGAACCTGGCAGTACCAGAGCCCTCCCATGGACTCACCTCTGAGTAGTCTGGGAGCACAAGGTAAGAGAACTACAGTTCCCAAAGCGCATGACCATGACATATTTACATTACGTCTTGTAATGGATGTTGGTGATGTGGGTTTGAATTGTGATTCTTGGCACACGCTGAATGGAAGAGGCTCCACGGGATTTCTGAACTGCTGATCCGTGGTCCTCAGTGGATTTTCTTGATAGGGGACCCTCACCTGAGACAAGATATTCAGTTCAGCCAAGATGAGACAGCCTTGTTTTGGTCAATAGCAGAACTTCAGTAGTCTGAGTAAAAATTAGTCCAGTTAATAAAGATATTAGTCAAAACACAGCTTCCTACAGTTTCTCATGCACCAAACTGGAATATACAGAGGATTTGTGAACTCGAGCATTTGCTTTCTATGTAGGCAGAACAAACGTTTTCCTTGGAGCTAATCTTACCTACCTCGGTTCCCCAACTGTATTACAGCCAAAACTGTACATTTCTGGCTTATATAGGTGTTGTAAGGATAAATATTTTAATTAGAGATTTTGACATGCTCAGGAAGCAGAGGGGCATACAAATTTCTAAGATGCCATCTACCATGTTTTAATGTGTAATAGCACCTGTAGATTGTTCTAGAGGAAATTTCAGTACTCTGTGTTGACAGAGCTTAGAGACTGTCATAAGGAGAGCAAAAAATTATTCTTATGTACAAAGATAATCAATTCATTCTGCTGGTGGTTGTGATCCCTTGTATTGGTTCATGTAGGAGCCTTCAGGTGATAAGCACATTTCTTTTACAGGAATCTCCTCAGGAAACAAAAGTATCCCAGATACTAACACAACTGGTAATACATTCATAGAGCTAGCTTCTCACAGCCACATAGGTAAGTCCTTTTTGTTCTATATTTTATAAAAAACTTTATTTAGGAAAGAGATTTAATCAAATAATTATACATAATAAGCGGAACAACCAATATACTAACAGAAAAGGTGATTGACATTTCCATCGAGGAAAGAGGCATGGTACCATCTGACACTCCATACTGAAGCTGACTGGTCACACTCTACAGAAGCAGCATAGCAAGGCTTCCTAACGACGGGAGTGGGAGCACAGCATATGCTACTCTTTGTCCGCACAGTTGTTTGCTAAACAACCAAAAATAAATGCATAGTCTCAACTACATTTTGACAATTCAAAAGCACTATAAGGGTCTAAATTCGTAAAATGCTTACAGAGATCAAGGTCACAAAAACCTCACAGGCCCTCAGGCCATTTAATCCCATCCCCATGCTTTCCCTTCTGCTGTGTGTTTGTGGGGCTACTTCTGAACTGGGTCAGGGAACTCATTAGGTTATAAATAACTCACAGACAACCCCAAGCAGTTGCATGAGCATTTAAGAGGGACGGCATGTGGTAATGGTGGGAGGCAGGATGTCTCAGAGGCTATTTGTGTTGACCTGTTCCTGAAAGAAACGTTCTTCAAACTGCAACTTAGGCCATCAGGCTCTCTTCTGTCTCCTGCTCTGTACTCTTTCGTCCTGCTTGCCATTTGTACCTCCTGCAGTTGTGGGAAGCTTAAAAATTTCAGTTGGCCAACTGGAATCAGCAAGGATTGGATTTTTGCTGGTAGTGGTGTTTGGTTTGATTTTGGTTTTTTTTAAATTCAGTTTTCCCTAGTTGGCCTGTGGAATGTATTTCAACAGATGGTCATGGAGTTTTAAATGCTGTGAGTGGATTTTTAATAAGTCTGACTAATTTTATGATCATTGCAGTTCATGTGCGCTCAACATTCCCACTGACTTCAACAGGAAGGGTTGAATGTGCAAAAAATGTCATACTGCACTCAGCTGATGTAACTCTGGCAGCGCAGGTAAATAAGGGAATTCTGGCCTCATGCTCTGGGCTGTAATAGTCAGGTTGGATTGTTTCCCTCCATTCAGTTGACTTAAATGTATTATGGGGCTTCCCCACCCCCCTGGTAGCATCAGGTATTGGCCACAGCTGGAGGTAGAAGTTAGAGTAGTTGTCTGATCAGCTGTGACAAACGCCATGTTTCTTGAAGTGGTGTGATTTGTGGGTAGCTCCAGCTTCTTACTTCGCTGCATAAGAAAAACCCACCATCACTGTTAAAAATTTCCGTTCATTTTTCCTCTTGCCAGTCTGCGGGTTTTTCTCTCTCACCTTCTTTAAATTCAGTGAATGAGATCGTGATGTCTCTCTGAAATCTTACATGTTATTGTCTTTATGCCAGTAGGTAATATGTCATGGAGAGATGGCCTACGGCTATGCCCTACAAAGCTGAGGGGGAAAAAGATACTCTGCCCATTGTCAAATATTCTTCCTGCAGTATTGTACAGCAGACATGCACTGTCGTCCTGCATTTTCTTTCCACTGACAAGTTCACATCTTGGGCCATCTGTCCTGATTTGTTAAAGTGTTTGGTCATAGTGCAAGTCAGAGAGGATCGTCAGCAGAGGTTTCCCTGAACTGGCTGCTTAGAAAATTTCTATCAACAAGTTCACAAAACACTAAAATGTAACTGTTACCAAGAGAGTGTACCTTCAAATTTCTTTTCTGCACATTCACTGGGGTTTTCTTGAATTTTGTTTACCACTGACAAGCGTAATCTAGCAACACATTACAAACCCCCTTTTGGCAGCCATAGGAATATATTTCAAACAGGTTTTGTTTGATATCTACAAGAAATCTCTGTTTGGTTTATGTAATAAGACAAATGTATGCAAATCTATCCTCCAATCCTATAAATTATATGCCTGGAATCAGTAAGCAATACAGTAAAAGCTCACTAAGTTGCATTTTACCTATCCACATATTCCATAAAACTGACATAAAAAACAATGGTTTCTTCACCATTTCTCAGAAAATATTTAATAGCAGATACAATATTTTGTAAGGTCTCACATAATTGTAACTTCCTGACTTTTACAAAAATTTAGTGAGATTGATTCTTTATTAAAAAAAATACTTCACAACATTTATTAATACTCTGCAGTGCAAATATGAGCGTCAATAAATAATTTTGAACTGCATTATCAGGCAAATGTAGCTGTTGAGGTGAATACATTGGCTTTGTGTGAGTACTTCTTCATCTGCTCTTCCATTTTTCACAATTGGGTAATTAACTGATAACTACTGAATTATTATTCAGTCTCTTAAACAACATTTTCAAAAGGTTATACATGCCCAGGACTAGATCTAGAGCACTCATTTAGGGCTAAATTCACAACAGATCACAATGCTGGTTGTCTCCAGCACCCCCAGTCTCAAATGCCTGTTACCGGAAGAATGTACAACCCCAACTGGACTGCAGGGTGCTTAAAATGAGGACAATGGGGTCCTAAAACTTGAGTCCAGGAAGGTATATATAAGTGTAAAGAAACCTTGGTCATCCAAACTAGTCACTACCAACTGCCAGGGACACAGAAGTGACTTAAACCCTGGTCCTTTTCCATGCCTTGACCAACCATGAGTCTTCTTAAGTTTGATATCGGTGTCCACCTCACCTCACAACACATGTTGAAGGAAAAGCCACTTTTACCCCTTTGTTGGTATCACATTGATAAATGCCCAGAGAACTTAACCTAGCCAGTGGAAGATCTGGATTTGTATTCTGGCTTTGTCAAAAGGGTTTTGAACTTGCGACTCTCTGTGAACCTGTCAGCCAAAAGCATGTTCCTGGGTGGATGTCTCAGTGGTCCATTCATCCTGCTCTGCAGGTTGCATATAAGAACTAAAAATAATAGAAACAGGGTGGGAAAAAAAGCAAAGATTAGCATGGCTCTCTTCTCTACTGTCAATGGGAGCTATTGGGAAGCAGAGAAACCCGAGGGCTACTCACTGCTCCATTAAATACCACAGTATGTCTACAAATCTATACACATGCATAGTTGCACAGAGACTTGTGAGAGTCTGCTAACCATTGGCTATAAAGTCTTGCTCACACATCGTTTTCCTCTGTGGCCTAATGTATGTTTATTATTCCATACAAAGCTTCAACAAGAAGGACTGAGAGAGATCATCATTCCCGAATACCTGTTAGCATAATGGTTGGAGTTTTCCCCTGGAAGATGCAGGTTTGTTTATGCTCAGAGAAAGAAAAGAATTGAACCCACATTTCCCATATGAATACTCTAATCAGTGAACCCATTTAACAGAAGAATGGAGCCAATCTAGCAGGCGTGCTCAGAGAATGAGTACTGGGACAGGTCCTGCCAGCCAGATACATAGAAGAGTGACTAGGTGTCCGCCTTCTGCTGCTACTAAATCTGACCCCTATTCCATGCTTTGATCAGGGATCATTCCTTCCTTCACTGAATAAGGGTAACAGGCTGTTTTGCAATTGCAACATGTAAGAATTGACCCCACTTACAAGATTTTTCTTTGCAGCAGAGACTGCAAGGGGTAGACTTAGCATCTGCTGCACACTGTGGTTTTTTTCCTATTACTCCCTTCAGCATATTTATTTCAAAATAGCTGTAAGAATTAGCATTACAGCTACAGCCAGGAAACTAGAGCTTGTCAACACTCTCTGGTGGAATATCTTCCATTGTTCAAATGCTGATTTGCCGAAAACAAACTTTCCACCAGTCATTTTAATTTAAGAAATATAACTAAAAAGGGCTTTTACTTTTCATTGTTTGTTTGTTTGTTTGTTTGTTTTTAATAAAAGGTAAGGGTAATATAAAATAAAATTAATTTAAATTGGAGAAAAATGTTTTTGTTTTCTCACAATTGTGTAGGACTGTGTATGGCTGCCTTGTTCGTCAGGGATATGCCTATAACCTCTTTTTCAGAGGTATCCCAAAGTCATTTGGGATTAGATACTCCAATATGTAAACCTGTCAAACTTCATCATAAAATTAATTAGTTGTTCTCGACTAGTTTTACTGGGAACTGCTTCAACAACTCCCACCAGTGGTTAGAAAGATTCTTGTAAATTTTCAGCTAAAGTTTTTCCAGGGGCAGTTAGTGACCTTTTTTTTTTTTTTTTTCTCTTGCCAGAATACTCTGAAACTTAAGAACTTTAGCTCATCTAGCTTTTTGGTATTCATCCTTTCACTATATCTATAAAAATATTCAAACCCTTTAACCACTGTGTTAGACAAGTCAAGTTCAAGATTTTGGGGAACTTGTGTTCACACACGTCAAGCTAATTAAAAAGTGTCCAGCTACAGTGGTGTAGTGCTCAGCCTAATGTACTCACCCTTGTGGAAGGACATATTAGCTTACTTCCAGCACTGTATTGTTGTGGCTGTTACAGAGCAGCTTGGAGCACAGACACACAGCTTCTTAGGGCATTTTTAATTTTCTCTTATGAAGTAGGGTCTCCGTTCTCCTGACCAACCTACTAGTACTTTGCTATATCAGTTCCAATTTGCATTCATATTTCTTGTACGAGAATGAACTGAATTGTATACAGCATTTCAGGTCTCTTCAGGTGTTCTACATTTGTACGGTATCATCAATCACTTCTCCAGCTCAAATGTCTGTTACATCCTATGTCTATATTTCCCCGTCTTGTTGCTGCACCACATTTGTGGTTCACAGTCACTCTTCTTTCTCTTTGTCATGTTCAATACAAAGCGTACAGAGCAATTGTTTGTTTTGGCTTCTAAACACCTTGTACTTCAACTTACTTGCTCACTTTTTTTGTAGATGTGTTTCTAGTCTTGCTCCATACTGCTCATCTCTCCCAAATTTGTCATCAAACTTCTCTACTGTTTTGCTCCTTTTTACGTCAGGTTCACCAGTGAAGGTATGAAATTAAGCCAACTTAAAGCATTCCTTCTCAGAACAACCCACGTCAGTCTTACCGTTAGCCACCACTTTGTCTACGGTATGGTATTGGTAGGAATGTCTTCCCAGTTCTGTCTAAAAGCTACATTGTTCTTGAGTTCAAATCTATGGGAAGGTAGTTGCTCATATTGCTTACCACATTACCTGTATTCAATATAGGTAATAATTTTATTATTTTCTGTATAAAAATGGTGGTTTACATTAACGTTCACTCCATGTACCAGCTCTCTCCAGAGTCTGCTACAATGATCCTCTAGTTCTTTTTATCTGAGCACATTAACATTTTTAACTTTGCATCAGTGAAATAAATTAAAATTATTTTTCCTGCCTATACAAACCCTCAGCCTCCTGCCTTGACCTTACCTGCTCAATATTTTTACCTTTCCTAAAAGCTGATGTCAGTTTCCCACTCAGATGATGGATGACATTTTAATTTTTTTCTCTGAAATTTAAAGTTTATTTATTCTATTCCAGAAGTTCTGATTTTCCATGGGAAAAGAAAAAATCATTCTGTTCTAAAAATCTAAAAAGTATGCATTTGGGGTAAGGGGACAAGGCTGCTTGAAAAATAATAATTCCTCTTTGCAGAAGTTTAGCAAAACTCAGGTTAGCACAGAATTTTCTGTACCGTTTTGTGATCCAAAATACTATAAAATCTTATAAAACAAACTAGACAGTCAAGGTGGTACCAAAATGTTCAATGTGTGTATAGTTTTACTGAAGCAAAACAGTGAAGCATTCCATGGGTATCTGTTGTCTCCACTAACAATTAGTGGATTTCATCATGAGATGATCAGCTGACAACACCTACAGAAGACAGATGGTAACAATATTTGGTTACTTCCAAAAACCTATCAAAGCCCAAAATTTACAAAGTAAAGGCTTTGAAATCGAAAAGGTCCCTGGCAACTTCTAGTACCCTGATATACCAGAAATGTTTGGGGCAATTCTAAGAAGTCATATGGGAAATATTCAAATCATTCCACAGGGCTTCAGCTACACATCTTACATTGACTTCAGTGGGAATCATGCAGTGAAATCCCCACTTACTGCTTTGAAAATGTATCCCTTAGTGTTTCGTGTCATGCTGAGAGACAGAGCAGTGATCCAAGGTCCAGATCCACAGCAGGTAGCAGTACACACCATGTGCCAGAATTCTGTAAGGCACCACTGTGTTAAAATATGCAGGCTTTAACTTAAAATGACAGAAATCAAGGGCATTCCAAATTAAGGTTCCTAAGAGCCTCCTCCCCTTTGTCCCATTTAGTGACGGTCATACCTTTAGAGCTCTAATATGTAAAGTGGTTTTTTTGGTCTTCTTCCTTTTCTCTTTTCTATCCTGCCCTCTATATGACCTCTCTCCTAATTGGAATATATCTTGTTTTTCGATAATAGAATTTCCCCAGGAGATAGTCAATTTTTAGAGCTGAAAATTAATTTACAGACCCTGCTTGATTGCATGCGTCAGATATGTTTGTCTTCTACTACATAGTGACCTTCTCCTCCCCTCTCCCTTTACATCTTCATAGCTAGGAATTTGCTTTCAGAGTCAGATAACATGCCTTTTCACTCTGTGAGCCAGGTATTTGTGCAATGCTTTTCACGTGCTGATGTTTGCGTACCGATAGCACTCTTGGAGAGTTGTCTCCAAGTCAAAAGATCTGAATTTCTATTATTCCTTGCACAGCAGCTTGCAGGACTGCAGCTTTTCTGGTTTTGTAGCAGCTTCTACTTGATGTATGTAGAAATGCCCAGGGCAGAGAATGGGGTCCACACCACTCAGAGATACTTTTGCCTTGCAATTTGGTACTTCATCGTGCGTCTGTTCGTAGCTCCACAGGACCTCTCTCCTGGGCTGTTTGAATGAGATTTAAAGGATAGGCCCATACGGTTTGTTGGCACATTGTGGATACAGTGGATCTGTTTCCTTCCCGTCCCTCTAATACCTACAAAAAAAGGCCTCTTCGTTTCATATGATGTCTTAAGAATACTAACCTGAATGTATTGAGGGGTGTTTTTTTCATTTCACCAGTTAAGATTTGTGTTTTTCAAGTATACTAGTGTGTTTCCACAAAATATACTCCTAGGCAGAGCCAATCTTTTATTCTGTTCAACTGATGATATACTGGAGTGCTCAATTTCAAATGAAAAGTTGAGCAAACACAGATGCTATTCAGAGCCTTGCATTTGCTCACGCTCAGTGTTAAGGACACTCGTTCAATGTTATTTTGATGAGTTTATTTAAGACAGTGAGTGTGAGATTCACCTCACCTAGACTTAGATGGCTGCAGCATAAATTTTTACACCTCAGCCAGCCATCCTCAGTGCCCTTTCTATTCGATAAAGAGGAACAGGCACATTTAGCTCATAACTCATCTGACCCATTTTAGACATTTCCAATCCTTGCATCCTAAAATCACTCCAGCGAATATAAAAGGTATCTAAGTGGCTATATCAGATCTAGATGTCAGCAGCTGATACATTTACCACTGGTTAAATGGATCCCACTCAAAGTTACAGTGCAGTGTCTTCCACAAAGTGAAATCTATGTGGTACCCTTCAATTTTGAAAACTTGATCAGCCAATTATGTGATGCCTATGAAGAGGTCTCTGCTGGGGCTCAGCTCAGAGCTGACAATCTTTGGGTTAAAGAAGCTTTTCAGAGCACTCTATAACAAGTCTATTTTAACGACTGGTTTCTCCCAACTTTCAAATGTTAACATGGTCACAAGGTCAGCCAATGAACATGTTCAGGTTATGGAATGCTGTAAATTAGATTCTAGATGTTACATACATGCAGACACACCCATGCATGCATGCACACACATTTTGCACAGAGTGAGTAATTTGCAACTGTTAAGCTCAGTAGGCCATCAAACATAAAAGAAGTTTGCTCTTTAAACCAAGTAATCCCGGCCTGTTTGGATAGACACAGAATTTAAGTCAGTATATCACACTGAAATAAAATATTTGGGCGTATTGGGAGCAAGGGGGATAAACTTTACAAATATCATTAAAAAACATAATTAATTAGGTGAATTGCATAGCAGCAATAGTCAAGTTGAAATAACATGGTAACCTGAAAGTGTGGGGAAAAGAGATAGTGTGCAAATATGCATACATTGCTGAGAAAGATCCAACAGATCCAGGTTTTCAGCAGCTATCAGATTTCTAGACCTTATTTTGAATGTCTGTGGAGCAGCACTGCTCTGTTCCCTAAGCAGAGAGCTCTGCCAATTTATGCCAGCTGAAAATCTCATCCCTAGTCTTTATTCTGGAAGGAAGGAAGAACAAATAGAAAAAAGAACCACAATAAAATCTCTCCGAGCAAACTTTTATCTGTTTAGTGCAGGTGTGCCTAATCTTTCACAGTCCAAGAGCAAAGAAAATAAAATGTACAATGTCAAAATGCTGCAAGCTTTTAAAAAGCACTTAAATTAGTATTTCACTGATATTTTTATTAGAATTACCACTACAAGTAGACAATATGACATTAAACTTTGCTGACCTTCATTTGTCACAGGCTTAACACTGATTAATATTTTAAAACTCCTTTGTATAACACTATAGTTTTGTTTAGTTTCTTTATGGGTAACCAACTTTTATTGGTGAAAAACAGCAGTAACCAAATGTCATTACCCTGCACAACACATAGTCACCATATAACCTTATAAGCAGCCTCCTGTGACAAGACCCTTATGTCTACCGCCTCCATCCCCAGGCACAAGCTCCTGATTTCCAGCTTTGGCAAGAGCCACAGCCTGCAGCTTTATATAAAAACAAGGTATTACTGATCCCCTAAACAAAAGCATCAGCAGCCCCAGGTGAGTTTAGAGTCCATCATCACAATGGGTGTTAGGTGGCTTAGGAGTCAGCCACGTCCCATTTCACATTATCTCATGGGGAACACAGAAGAGCCTTTGTGAGAAGTAAAGCTCTCGTAAATGTAACAGCATACTGTAGATGGATAAAGCAGGTAAGTTATAACTCAGGTTGTTCTCTGCTATCTGCTATTTCTTATTATTTGCTGTTAATGTTTGCTTCTCATTGTCAGAAATATATAAGCAAAGCTCATAGGGAGGAGAGGAAGTAATTCAGCTCGTAGTTTCTCCTGTGCAGGCTGAAAGAAACAGAGGAAGCTTCGTAGCCATATCTATTAAGCTCCCAAGTAAAACATTAGTCTCTTCCAGTACCTCTAAAATCTCCATTGTGGTACTTTATCATCTGTCAGTTTCAGCACAGGTGATAAACTGTCTGTTATGCAACCCCACCCCCCCCACCCCCCCTTATACTTTTTCCTCACTTTCCCACCTGCTGTCTTCCCGTATGTCTGGGTTTTTTCTTGTCATAAATCTATTTTTGCAATTCTGGCCCAAAGACTGTCTTCATTTGTAGACCACCTGGCATAATAGGGTCTTAATCTCTGATTGCTAGTCCTCAAATGCTGCTATATTACAAAGAACTTATAAAACAATTTCAAAATATCTGTCATTTCGAGAAATTACCTTGAGTTCAGATCTCCTGCTTTTAAAAAAAAGTTATTTCTTTAGAAATTCTTGTGGATAAAAATAAAATTAAAATTCAGTCCAAAAAGCTGGTTTTATATAACTCAGAGTGTTAGAAAATGTTTGCTTCTGGCTGACAATTTGTATGCAAATGAAAACAACAGAGCTATAGCTGGTGCTCTCCTGTAACCTTCATAGTGTTGCTCACTGGGTGCCTTTACTGTAAAGTGTGATGCTTTTGTCAGAATTACCAACATTTTTAGAGAAGTAATTCTGAGTAGAATTAAAATGACCTTCTGCACCTTAAAAGGGCAATGAAAGGGGAGGAGAGGGAAAAGAGAGAGTAAATCGGTGCATTCCTGTTCATTATGAATAAAGTATAGTTATTTAAATCAGGCCACTCCACAGAGTGAGACATGAGCTAATACTTTGTTGCCAGTATTTTGAAAGCCATGCCTCTTAAGGGGAAGAGCATTTTCTCAGCAGCTGTTGACTGAGTCCACTGTGACAGCATTCCTGTGTTATTTACAGAGAAATGTGTTGAGAACATGTATGCGGGTAAACACCTAATTGTGCCAGAAGCTGGGTACTCTCCATTCTCACTGAAGACCACAAAGGTTCAAGACGTTTTTGTGTTTCACGGGATTTTGATCCTCAGGTGTTACCTTGCGGTAGTGAGTCTAGAATTCGCTAGGGGAAAATATTTCATCCAAAATTTTCCTGCTGTAAACATCTCCTCCTTCAGAAGAACCAGAAATGTCAGCAGCTGCTTCTTCCTTGTTTCATCCTACTGTTTCCATCACTGATTTAGAGAAGACATACACTGGGACCCAGAATAATATGTTTACAAGATAGTATTAGCGCTCATGTTTCAAAACCAGTTGAATTTATTTTGAATTTGATATTTGGAGTGTGGTGCCTGTCTCAGTTTCTGTCTTTCACAACCAGCCAGACCATTGTACCAATAACAGCAGACAGGCAAATCTTAAAAAGACACGTAGACCAAACTTCTGTTGCAATTTTTGTGGGACCCCAAAGAAAGATGAGTCCTTAAGGCTTATGGGGGTTGAGGTCCAAATTAACAAAGGATTATTCTGTATTGGTATAACAGTTGAACAGAGCAGGCTTTACATAGAGCAGAGCATGATCTGTGGGTGCTACTGAAATGCGTATAAAACGATCTGGTGAAAGCTGTGCAAAACTTTGGTACAGTTTAGTGATAAGGATAATCGAACTCTGCATTACTCTCTGGAATGTAGATGTGCTAAAAAGACTTTGTGGTATGCGCCAGCATGCATTTCAGTGATGATTTTGCTCTAATTTTGAGCTATCCTGCTAGCTAGCTGAGGCATCGGGTTGAGCTCATAGTCTGGTTTTAAAAACTGGCTGAAAATCAGCTCTCAAAGGTAGCGGATGATGAAGAAGAAGGACTGACAGAGTTTTGTTCTTCAGGCTGTGCTGAGTTATGTAGGGGCCACTTGCCCATTCATGTTCCAGGGTGAAAAAGTTCTGTCCACTATTTGCTTTTCGGCGTTGTTACAAGTGTAATGTGAATCGAGGTATTTTATGGAGAGGGGAAAGCCAGTGTCCCTGCCTTGCTGCTTTTACATTCCTGCTGACACCCAGTGGCTTGCCAGCACAATTACACAGCGCGCTGCATGCTGCGTAACCTCCTTAGTAGCAATGAAATAATAAAAGTTACAGCAGCATTTCAGGGAATGTCGGTGAATCTAACTGACATCGACGTCCTCTTCTTTCTTTGTGACTTTTTAGAGGGAAAAATAAACATAAACGAGAAAAATGGCTTGTTTGAAAACACACTGCAGGACAGTGCCTGGGCAGTGACAGTCCTACTCCGTCAGGTGGGACCTGGATCCAGCTTTGGAAAGCACAAATGGTCTCAGCAAAAAACCCAGAGGAGAAACTTCCTGTGACTCTTGGCTTTTCATGCAAGAAAAGATGAGGCATCATTTTGTGACTGCAAAAGGCATTTGAGCATTAATCAATTTTTCACAGTACTGTATGCCATCACCTCCAACCCTCAAAAGTTTTCATATACAGTTTGGGGAAAAGAAAAGAAAAAAAAAAGCCTTCACACAGCTTCAGTTTTCTGTAAAACAAGACAATTTCCTATAGAAACAAATATCATACCCTGCCAAATATGAGTACCAGGCCCTTGGTATTAGTGGATATTTGATATTTTCTTTGGGTTCATCTCAGCCTTTGGTAAAAGAAGTCCTAAAATAAAGGAGGCCTGCTAAGTATCTTAAGCCTGGCCTAATATCACTTTCTTAACAACAGCCCTTTCTGCTTTAGGAGACAGCTGTCTTGTAACTCGTTCTGAGCAAAAGGGGAATGGGATTTGTATAAAATCTCAGGCATTTGTATAAAAACTCATTTATGTGCAGGATCCAGCCTTGTGAATGTAAACAGAGGCTAAAAACAGCCTTCATATTTTCTATTCCAGAAATATGGCAAAAAAGCAGCCTCTATAAATTCATGTGGATTTCACGTGGAATTCACTCAAACAAACTTGACCATCCAAATGTATTAAAAGTAAAAAGAGTGAAATAATGAACTAAAAGCAAAGCAGTATCAAAAAACCCAATATCAAAACCCTGAATGGTAGTTCACAGGCAAAATCAAGCAGCGGTGCAAAGAATGTGCAGGTACAAGGAGTGTGCCCACACATCATGCATTTTAAGGACTCACCAGCTAATATTTCCTATCTTTTTCCAGAAGCCATACGGTAAACAGATAGCACTAACAAAGTCAAATATTAATAACCAAGAACTGCACATCTCCAAATCCCCTTCCCCCAACCAGCAAAACCCATAGAAATTTACACTGACCAAAGCAAATAGAAAATAAAAGTCAAAGCACTTACATGGTTGACATTTAGGGATAGAACCAAGTACCCTTTCCATCCTTTTGAATTTCCTAAGTTATAACATTAACAGAAAATAAATACACATTGAAATGGAGTAACTCATGATCGTGACATATAGTCACTGAGCAGTTACAGTAATAAGGTCTTAAAACAGAACATCCCAAGAAGAAATTTTAAGCTGTCTCCAGACAGTTCAGATCAATTTAGCATTTTGTCACACTCTTAAGTGATCTGGTTAGCTTTGTCCACCCAGAACAGCTTTCTCTGTATAATTACTTTCCAGCCATACAGTTCTTTCTTCTGAGGAGCGGCATATTTTCAACTCTCCCAACACTGTGATTGATTTCTTGTGCAATGGAAAGAGATACGGTTTGCAGAAGCATGAAAACAAATCTACGAAAATGTTGATGGAGGGGACATGACTCAACCCTTCACCTAAAACCTGAATGATGTGTTGGGGGGTGGTGGTGTAGAATTAAGGAGGAGGAAGAAAAATCTATTTCATATTTTATTGATGTTTCTGAGCTCTGTCCAGTTTCAAAAGGAGATAGATACACCAGAGTAATACATAGAAAACCTCTCAGCGTCAAGAAACCGTTCCTTCTAGCCCATGTAACTGAGCAAATGACACCAAAAATGATCCCTGTGCTTTCTTGGTTGTTCAAGAGTTAGACCCCACAAGGCCTGCTCACAAAAGTGTTTGTGACTGCTAACAGCTGTCTCAAATTCTCATACTTTAGTCGTGCAAAAGAAAGAATGGCTGCATTATATATTTTTCACCCCCTACCTTTCTCTCCTTGCTCCTTTGGATTGAAATGTGAACCAAAAACTGGGCAACGTCTTGTGAACTTACTTCCCACTAAATTGTATATTGAATTTACATCTTGTAAAACTGAATGAAAATTAGTTCAGAATCCCTAGGCATTATTATTAATGTAACTAAGATTTTGTTAAGATGGAGGTTTGAGGAGGACTTGGGTGCCTAACAGACTTGTTGGTTCACCGGTAGGTAAGGCAACAACAACTGTTTACTGACACTAATAACTGATGTTAGCTCAGGCAGATGAGAAGCCTTTTTCAAAAATAGATGTGTCAAGAGAAGACAAACTTTCTGTCTTAGTGGAAGTTTTGTCTTTCCTTCACTTATTTCCTCCCTGTTAATTTCCATTGTCTCATTCCATGAGATGGTTGTTTGAAAGGAAGAAATCTCAGCTTTTTACATCAAGTGCAAGAGTAAAAGGTGTAAGTATTTAGACAAGAAAAAGTTAGATATGCTTTCGTGAAAGAGTTTTCAATCTTCTTCAGAGGCTGTGAATCTGATGAGAACTTTCCCTTTCTTTCCTCCCTGAAGTGAAGGAGACTTTCCTGGTTTTTTAGATTAACTCTGTAATTAAACATAATCTTTTCTCTTTTCTCCTGTGATAGGTTAGATGTTGCTAATCTTTGTCTGTATGGTCTCATGCAAAAAGACTCATTTTGCCATTCATTAATCATTAGAAAAGCAGTAACTTAGTAAATATGCACACACAAAAAATGGGCGTGAAAAACCCACAGCTGTGTATGTGTCGCCACTGCTCCTTGCTGCTATACAAATACATGCCAGATCCAGCCTCAGTAAGGAAGCAGGGCCAGCCAGTAAAAACATCTTTGCACCATGACTATGCAAAGATTTCTTCCCACTGTCCCTTTTCTAATTTCTTGTTCATTATTACTGGTTTTTTCAATTGTTTAGCATTTGTTCATTGGCTCATAATTGGTTCCTTAGTTTGGATGGAATTGGTTCTACCTGGATAAATACATTTTCAAGCAGGAAAACAAGGCTATAAAATAATGACCACTCTTTTCCATAGAAATACCAGATGATGTGGATGTGAATGTTTACCCATGCAGACACTGCTGTCAAGGCCAGGGACCCAGAGCAAAGTGAGTGACACTGTGTAAGGTCTACTGAATGGCACACAGAGGGCTCACATGAACTGTGAGTCATGCTGTATCAACTGGAGGGCAACTGGTACTCAGCTGAAAGACAGTTTAAGACACTAAGAATAGCAGTTTATCAGAAAACCAGGCCAATAAACATTATTTGTGTGTCTGCATGCAAATAGCCAGTACAAAGAAGTAGAGTCAAGATCAACACAAATAGCTTTCCCACGTTCAAAGGAACACCCATACTAACTGGCAGTGCATCATTCAGGTACTTATAATGCTTTTGGTTTGGTTTTTTTTTTTGTTTTTTTTTTGTTTGGTTTTTTTTTTTCATATTCCTTGCTATATACAGGCATTAAATACACTTTTTGCACCCTTTGGCATTCCTGAAGCCACTAAAGTACCAAACCAGAAAAGAGAAGAGAAGTCTTGGACTCTACTGAAAATTAGACTAAACCTGAAGAGTCTTTTTTTTTTACTGAACTTCTCTCCATGTTGCCCTTTACACTTGCTGCATTGGGGCAGTGCTTGCAAGTTCAAGTCACTGATGAAGAGTCCTCTGTGGCCAGAACTGTGCAAGCCCCCCCAAAAAGTTCACTGTGTGACTTACAATGCAAATATAAAATATTAAGTAGTTGTATAGATATAGACACACAAGTGTACACAAGAGTAGGACTGCATATTTGCATCATACTTACCTCTGGTTGTTAAAACAAGAGAAAAATAGGCTCTGCTATCTTAGAATTTTCAGCATGCACTGAACATGTAGTTATCTTGAAAGACTTCTGTCCCCCTCTCTGAAGCTCCTAGGCTTCACATATTTTAAATGCCATTATAAACTAGATTTGCAAAGTCAGGATCTAAATCTGAATTTCTCTAACATATGGGACTTGTTCGGCCTAAATTAGGAAAATAAGCCAAATATCAGCCAAAATTCACTACAGATATAATTGGGGGGGGGGTTATGTTGTGCTCGTACTTTTAGTATCAATCATAAATTTCCTTGATTTTGTTGATAAGCTTTTTGGTGTAGGAATCAAGTTCTCTCCTGACAGAAGAATGATGGATGCTATCAGTTCTCAGCAAATTATGAATAATTATACTCAAACTAGCTGCTCTATTTTCAGTTAACTACACATAGGAGATAATAATAGTTTAGGGAAGATGTGTTTAATGTCGGCCTCATTTTAGGGAAGGAACGTGTGAAACTACATCCAATGTCCGAACAGGTGAATATATAAAGAGACTGAGTAACTGCCTGTGCAGATGAGACAGAGGAACTATCCTGAATTTTTGTATATGGGACTAGGTGCTTTTTAATAAGAACAGCAACGACAACATTAAAAACCCCACACGTCCCTACATTCTTAAAGGACTAGAGAAATTTGTTGTCTGTGTTAAGCTGCTGTTGGATCCATTTGTCTGAATACATTTGGCTAATATATTATAACAGATAGTGCTTTGCTTCCCATTACATGATTGAGATCTATAGCTGAACTGATTATATATTATTTCAAAACCGAATAAACGGAGAGAATCCCTATTTCTGGGTGACAGTACTCAGGCAGATAAGTAATAATAAGAGGAATGCATGTGCTCTAGAAATCCATTTATTCAGAAAGATCCCAAAGCACTTATTAGATTATTAAGAGAAATCACTTGCACAACCACTTTAACTGTAGCAATGTAACAATACTACCCAGACGACTGCAATGAGAAGAGAAGAGAAGAATATCTTATCACAGTGATTGTCCCACTGCAGTCTATAGATCATCAGTAACCTCTACAATCATTACTGTTAGTAATTGGTCGTAAATATCTTTGTTAGACCCTTAGACAATGTATAGAAGACGAAGTATGGCAAAAGCCTGATCCAAAACTCTTTGGAGTAAATATCCAGGGAGTTTAATAGCCTTTGACTCAGTCTTTTAGCTTCCTTTATTTCAGTGGGACTACTTGATTGCTAGAAGATAACTATATTTTTCAGAGCAATACTGTTTGGATGTGTCACAGAAACCATAGCTCAGCAATGTTTTGATTCAAAATAACAGTAGGAAGGAGAAATCATGAGATCTCAACAGCAGACTTGAACTGAGCTGGAATGTCAAAGCCCTGGCTGCAGCAGAGGATGATGCTCTTGAAAAAGTGATAACATAGTAAGCAAGGTCAAAGAAGTCAAGAGTAGTGCCTGTATATCCACATGAGATAGACGGAGAGGTAATGTAATTCTTTCTTAAGGTAAGCAAATATAGAGGGTCTGCTAGTTACACGCATTTTCATTTTTGCACATGAATTTTCATTTTTGCCAGGGCTGCTTGTTACCCACTCCCAGCCAAAGGCTTTCATATACCTTGATGCTAGAAGTAGAAACTGGAGTGCCTGGAGTGCCCTATCGTTCAAGTACTGAAGACAGGAGCTTAGAGGCGTATGTAAATTAAACCTGTCACAATCTGGTTGCAATATGTTGTTATTTTCTAGAGAAAATGGACATAAATATATGACTCATTGTGAATATATGCTATTATCTTCCCTCTGAATCCCATTTAACTGCTTTACATTAAACCCTAGTTAGTATTTTTTCCACTACAACATCAACTCTGACAAATCTGAAATGGTGACAGCATTACCTCAGTTGTACCATCCCAGTGTGAGCACCTGCCTATATCAAAGGGCTGTTAAATTATCAACATCCCTCTGATGCCACTCTGATTTTAGAAGCTAGCATGCTCTAGAGGCAGTACGATAGTGTCAGAGCAAGATGTGAGCAGGGGCCCAGCTCCACTTCCCTCATTTTGCCCACTTGGGAACTTAAAATACTGCTGCTGATGGCTGCTCTCAGAGAGTACCACCTTAGAGACTTACCAACCAGGTTTCTGAGCCTTTCTTGTAGGAGGACCAGTGTTGGAGGGCAGCTTCCTCATCCTCCAGACCTCAGCTTGCCGATCCGTCCTCCCTTTACGTGGTCCCTGTGTGGGATGCTCCTCCAGGTACACCTCCTGGCTGGTTTCTCAGTCTTTAGGAAAGGTTGGCATCATGTCAAGGTGTTTGGACGTCAGTGAGACAAAGTAAGCAGTGCTGAAGTACTGAAGAAATGAAGAAAGCGAACTCTCCATATAGTATGTGATGGAGTAGAAGGGAGTATTGATACTCTGCGCAAAGGGCCACGGGGAGACATTGGGGAAGGAGTCATTCCAAGAAGTATGGGGTGATATGTAGATGAATTTGATCAAAAAGTCCCTTGGAAATCAACTGACTACATTGACATTAAAGCAATGAATTTTGTTTCTTCCTGATAACTGTAGCAGCTAAATGAGTGCTGCTTAATTTAGTAGTGAATCAGCATTTTTATTTTCTTTCTTTTTCCCCCTTTCCAAACTTAACAAGAGCTTTTTGTGGAAAACAGTCAGACTAACAGAAAGCAAAGGCATGAATAGGTTATGCTAAAATGAATACACATTTGAACCAGTTTTATCCGTCCTTGCTTTTAATGGGGCCCTGAACTCAGCAGAGGCTGTTAGGTGCTTTTGTAATACAGATTAACAATAATACTAAAGTTCCTCCCATATCTCATTCCTCCCAAAGACAGAGACTTAGGCTAAGATACTTTAAAGCTCTCCTTAGGCTGTTGTGAGTTCAGTGTGAAAATACATCCGTTGCCATCTCACGTTAACACTTATGGCTCTAGAAGTGGGGGCCTTTTGCTTTTACTATAGCTTGTCAGATTATGGAACTGAAGGAACCATTGATCCCTGAAGGATAAAAATCAGTGGAAGGCTCCTTAAAAGAAAAATACAGTATATTCAAACAGCGTTAGAGAAAGTCCTCTCTTTGTAGTTTGAGATGTTGAAGGTCAAGGAAAAAAAAACAGAAAAATCGTCCTACATAAAAGTTAAAAAAAAAAAAAAAAAAAGTTTAGGCAAAGCAGCCATTGCAAGTTAAAGTAGAAATAAAAATAAATCTTTAAAGGTTTTTCTGGTATCTGTGGTATCTGTCCTTTGTTTTTACAGTGTTAGCTATTTAAAGGGGAAGAAAAAAAGAAAAAAAACCTTTCTGCTTTCAAAATGCTGTCTTAAGGTGATGATAGTAAATAATGTATCTTATTTATTGTTGAAGAGCAAAAATGTAGAATCCATAAAAGACCAAACGAAAACTTTAGGAAAATCATTGTTGAGGAATTCTGGACTATTTGGCTATCTAATTGAAGACAATGCCATCATCTTTAACTGGAGCCACGTACCCATACCTCTCTAGAAAGAAGAGCAGCTTTGGAAACTTCAGCATTAAGCTACACATGTACTTAGTTGTAACGGGGATAATGCTTCGCAGTGGGAATGAGGAAAACTGGAGCACCTGGACGGTGCTGTTCACCACGTAGACTTATGAATTCCTCCCTTCTCCTGCTGTGGGTTCTGTCCTAATAAATGACATCAGTGAGGTAAAACCTGGCATTTTTAAGTCAGAAGTTTGTAGGAGCCTTTGCTTGGGTGGTGGAGGCTTTCTGTGGCAGGCAGGAGCAGGGAATGGGGCCATGTCTCTAACGGAGAGGACTGCTCCAAGCAAAGCCAGCCCTGCTTCCAGGCACAGGAGTCACCAGCAGTCACCTCCTGAAGGCTCTGTCCCCGTGGAGGAAGATAGAATCATAGAAACATTTAGGTTGGAAAAGACCTTCTAAACCTCCCCCTGGCTCCAGCCTGTGCTGGGTCAGGCTGGCAGGGCCAGCCAGCACAGTCCGTGCCCCGGGGATCGTCCCTGGGGGATCCAGTGCAGAGAAAACGTAGGGAAACAACCCAGTGAAAACTGTAGGGCTCACAAAAGCGAGTTAGGACTCAGCTGAGGAGGATAAAGAACTGAGCGAGGGTTCACGAAAAAGTCCATTAACTTTCCTTCATATGGCTGTGGTTTCAGACACTGCACGTACATAGAAAACAATGAATTCCTCACTTTATGAAGAAACTTTCACGTATTTTTTTTTCTTTTTTTTTTCTTTTTTTTTTTTTTTTTTACTATATTGTACTCTAGGGAAGCTGCAGTCTTCTTTTGAACAATAACAACTGGGTCTGGGCTTGGTTTGGAATTTTTTCTCTGGACAAAGCATTTGGGTCTTGGTTTCAATACCTGCTGGTTTTACCTTACCAAGCTGGGAGTACATTGTACTTAAAACAAAGAGCTAAAGCTTTTTTTTTTTCATTTTTCACATACTAACCTCTGGCTTTTGGCCATGCCCACAATATGTTCACTTTATGCCTGTCAATTTAAATGAGCTCTGTTTTAATTTTTATGCCAGATGAGTTCATTTTGTGATCTTCAAAAAGGCTAGGCAGAGTTTCCCAGAAACCTAGCATTTCCAAATAGCCTCTTCAAGTGGAATCACTTACTGCAATTTAAATATTCAAGCACTTTTATTTTAAAGTTAATATTGTTTATAGGAAGCAAATGCAAATAAGTGGTAAAAACCTTTTGGTATTAGGTCATTAAAAATCCATTCTTGACTTCCTGCCCACAACTACATCTTTTTTCAGACCTGTCACCCATTTCATTTAAGCACTTAGCTTTCTCCTAATGAATGAATTGGCATTTCATATTACCTTATTATCCTATAAAGCAAAATGCATACTCAATAACATTAACGGTAATTTCTCATAAAGACACATTATCGATCCGGGTGCTACCTGTAAGCATTGAAAATTGCAGCCTGCACACAGAGCTTTTCACATCTGGGCCTGAAGAATTAAAGAAAAATTAAATTTGACAGCAGTAAATTCACAGGCACAATCTAGGCACCAATTTATATGCAAAATGAAATGCTTTATGAAAATTTCCTCTATTTTCTCACGGAGATTTGGGAAAAAGATTTCACTAGATGCTTCTTTCTCTAATATCCCTCTACTTAAATATTATACTGCAGTCACTGCAGACTCCCTTTGATGTATAAATAATCAAGTTAAATTATGTGCAGCAAGGAGACTAGTGCTCTGCCATTCTTATTTTACAAAGTAATATCTACCCTAGAGGGTCAAATTTCCCTGACAAATTCTTAATTACTATGTTGCAACAGAAGCAGAATCTATTTGTGCATAAATCCCGGGCATTCCCATGTGGTAAGTAACTAATATTACCAACCATTTCACTTGGCCTGTTCACTGAACTCCATAATTAGATAATACTTTTGATGATGGTACATTTGAAGTCTTAATCCATTTAATTTTTTATGAGATTTTTTTTATTTTAATAGGGATATGTTAGTGACCGCTGCCTATTTAAAAATCATTAAAATTCTGTCCACAGCAGTAATAAAGATTAAAGATTACTAATATGGCATTCATAACCTTTCTGGTTTTCTAGAAATCTGGGGCTTAAGGTAAATGTTAAAGGTCATTTAATATGTTAGTCAGTAATTATAATCCTGGGTAATAGGTTCCTTTTCTAATTATCCTGGTATAAAAGTTCTATTGTTTGGGTCTATTCTTCTGATTTTCCTATTTGGGTTTTTGGGGGGATGAGTAATCCTGGAATTAAGTTTCCGAACATTGATGAAAGTAGGTAATGCACAATGATTAACTGGATAAAAGCCATATGTCTGAATGTCGCATAGTATCTTGCCTTGAAGTTACTTACAAAAGATGCAGCATCCCTTTCCAGGAGAAATAAAGCAGAAAGGTCACTGCAGAGATTAATACCTTTTTTATTTTAATATCAAACATTGACAAATAAGATAAAGGCTTTGTGAGCCAGCTCAGAAGAAAGTGAGAGTGGTTAAACACTAGATAGGGAAGAATTTTAAAAGAATAATCTGCCAGTCATTTCAAAGACAGGGAAAGGAAACTTCCTCCTTGAGGACCCGATTTGGGAAAACATTCAGACATGCATTTCATTGAATGTGGCACGTTCTGCCTGCTTTCCTGGGACGCAGCTTGGATCTGCACCTAACCACTGCCCTGCGATACAAGTGGGATTGCTGGGGCTTGCTGAAGAAAATGTTCTTTCCCTTCTGCTCATGCCAAAAAAATCTGGGTGATTTTGTCTTAGAAGTATACTTATTTTCTCTGACGTGAATATTCTGCAATGCCTTTCTTCCCTTACCTGCACATAGATATATATTCATGATGTTTGTAGATTACGCATTAACAAAATTTATATACCAGGGCCTGAATTCTGGAATAAGCACTTAAAATTACAATTGGTTTTAAACACATTCTTAAGCTCCCTTTAAGTTAAGTGTGTACTAAAATGCTGTCTTAGGTCACAGTGCCCTGCTGAATCAGCTCGGACCCTACAAAGGGTCCAAAGGGACACAAGTTCCCCTCCGAAACCTGGATTTCTGGCCAGACATCTTCCTGCTGGCTGTGGATCTCATGTCACGCACCACAACTGAGCGCCATCACGCTCTCACTGCAGAAGGAAAAATGTAAGGGAAAACCAGAACAAAAGTAAGAAAATGTCTTTCGGAGGTTACCCGCTCTTCATAGTGTTTTTCAATTTTAACACAATACAAATACATAATAGCATTTAAAAACCCCCCAGTGTCACTAACTCTTTATTTCAGCAGCAATTACGTCTCACGAGCTGGCTTTGGGCAATCACTAAGGTCACATTTGAAAAGCATCTGCAGGTCATGATTTTTCCACGGGCACTGAGCAGCTTCTTGACCTACAGATTTGTGCTGGAGTTGATGTTCTGTACTTCTGAAAATCAGGCCTCCAATGTCCTATCATGGGAGTAGAAAATATGTTGACCAACCTATGAAAATTCTAGTCCTAGCATCTCTGTTTTAAAAGGATGACAGTGATACGGCCTGTTGAGGTGGTATGAAGTTTAAACGGTCAATTTTTATATGGCATTTAGCTTTTCAATAGAAAGGCAACTGTTAGTACACCAGTTGATAAACCACTGAAAATCACAGCCCATATCTTTTTCAGCAGTCCTTTTTATTCTTGAAGATTTACAAATTCACAGCTTCTTGTACTTAGAGTTATTTCACAGGAGCTAAAAAGCAGACTGATGAATATAATTTAACTATGATTGGTGAAATTTCAAGAATGCTAAATCAGAATTGTACATAAGCCCTTGATTAAGAAATTAATCTCTTATAAGCATTTCCTTCATACTGAACCCGAAGTAGCAAAATCTGAGGCTTTCTTGTAAAGAAGCAACAGCTAACTTGAGAAAAAGTTTAACTTCCTGATTTTATCAGTAAATCTATATGAGCAGCCTTCTTTCAGAGATTTGTTGAAATACTGGAGTGAAGAGAGTATGTTAAAGTTCCAATTCCTTTATACTTGTTTGCCTCTACTTTTTTTTGCCTTTTACCTAGCTGCAGCTTCCCAATGAGTTGTTCATACCAAATACTACACAACATTCATTTAAAGAAAAATAAAGACAGCAAAAGCTTTGTGTTTACACACTCACACACAATTTACCCATTCATCAATCTTATGCCAGATAAAATTCTAGATCAATTCTCATGGCTACTTCTGAACTGAAGTGCCACTCTGATCCCAAATTAACAAACTCAGTTGAGATTAGTGATAATCTAGTTATTATGAATATTCACAGGAACCTCTGGCTCAGCTTCTACCCAAAGAAACTGTGGTCAAATGTTAGCTCTATAAACCGAATATCTGTCCACGAAAAGAGCACTGAAAAAGGAAGAAATGTGCATTGTACATCACTGAACGAGCTTTCTGTCACTTGAATGACACGGAGTCAGATTATGCTTATCCTGGGGACCTGCATGGCACACCACAAGCAGCAGGCAGTCTCCGAGCACCAGTCAGGGCATTCCAGACCTTCTCAAAAGTTGGAGCAACTTCAAGACTTCATCTAATCTATATTTAGCTAAGATATTTTGCCTTCTCTCGAGTCAGGATGCTCTTGCCATGCTTCCTTCCTACATCACATCTCCCATGCTAGTCATCAAAAGTAACTGGACCTGCTTTGCCTGTCCCAGATGTGTTCTGTGGATAGAGGACCTATGCAGATAAACCACCTCTTGCACAGCCACAGCTGCGTAAGGGCTGATGCAAAGTACCCCTGCAGAGTAACAATGAAATATTTTGCTTATGGGATATTTATTTTCACTGTGTTGATCTTGATGTGTATGCTTCTTCAGAGAGTTTTCCTCAATATTTTCCACTATTCTGCAATGTGAATCAAAAGGGTAGCTAGAAGATTTTTTATTATTCTCTCATCTGCTACTTAATCCTCATGACCGTGAAGAAGAGCTAGATTTCATGGGACTGGGGAGGAAAGATCCACAGAGAAAAATGGTCAAGTACAGTGGAAACCTGCAGAACTCTCAGCACCTTCTTCCAATCTCTAGCAGTGGGTGCAGTCATGTTGCAGATGAATATTCAAGATAATTCCACCAGCCCAAAAGTCAGACTGGTCAAGGTCTGTGGGTGACTATTAGGCATTACTGGTGAGCCGCAAGTGGTAGAGCTCCATGATACCTTCTTGCATATTATTCCATTTCTAAGTGCTGTTCCAGCCATCAGCAAATCCAAGGAGAAGTAAATTTCATCATAGGCAAAAGCTACCATTAGATTTCACCCAGTCATCTCCTTAGTAAAACTATGAGATTAAATGTGGGGTCTGGTCCGGTAAATTTTCATAAAAGCCTTGTGCATTTGGTAAGAATTAACTTGAAAGTGTCTAAATATAATATGTTTGTTATTTCTAAGTTTAGGACTATAAATGAACAGCTGATGTAACGAGAGAGCTGAGAAACTCAGAAATTATACAATGAAACACTATAAAATTATTTTATATTTTATTGTTTATTTTCTCTCAAACATAGCTTCAAATTATTGAGGTAGAATGAAAGGGAGAATGACATTCAGAATGTTTTAAGCCACGTTTACAACAAAACTTTTCTAATCTTAAAATTATTTTACATCTATGTATAACTTTTCCACTGTTTATTTCTTTGCAAAATTGTCTAAGTTTTTCACTATAAGCATATAATATACTACTACACGTAAAAATACCCATCGAGAATCTTGAGGTTTGTAAGATTATGTAGGCATAACTTATAGTATAGCCTGTCTTATAGATCTGAGGGTTCGTTCAACAAAACAGAGCAACATAATTAGAACTATCAAGCTATGTTATTTTGTCACAGATTTTTGCTTGGAAAAAATTATAGAACAGAAAGGAATAGATTCCAGTGCCCTATAGACATGCTTAGAAACAGTAGAAGGCAGTACCAAAATGAATATCTTCCATGAAAAATTCACAGAGACAAATACAGGCTGGTCTATCTTCCATCTGAGGTATTTGAAGGCTAAATCCAGATTTCATTCTGTTATTTTTAATATATTATAAAATCAGTAATTTCCTGGTTTAAATGTTGAATGCCTCAAATAGGCAAAAATAAATCAGGAGAAAATCATAATATTCAATTAAAAGTGTTCTTTTTTTCCCTGCTTGAATTCCAAAATTAAGAAAAAAGTTCTCAGATGTATTTTCAGTAAGTTGGTATTTTCTATTCTTCTTTCTTTAGTTTTCTTTTATAAATATCCCCTTTCAGTGACTCCTTACACCCTCAATCATCTTAACAGGCTAAATTCTGAAACTAATTGCTATAGCTGTGTTTGGAAGGAGGAAAGCAGAGTGACATCCACCAGATACAAAAACCTCCTGCTGGTACATGATAGACTAGTATAGAAAAGCAAGGCTTGCTCCAGCAAAAATAACTGTTTGAGCTTGCCTGAGAAATGCAAAATTATGTTCCTTTAGTTAGCACTTAGCCTGCCCTCTCCTTCATGAACCAGCCTGGGCTGTGAGCGTGTTTTCCTTTGCAGTTTTGATGCAATAACTGAAGGAATACTGCAGGGTACTCCTGAGCTCTAGCAAAGTGTGCTGCCCCAGTGGAGAGCTGGGACTAGGGACTTGGCTGGTGACACAAAGTTCTCACTGGAATATATCATTCATAGTCCAAAATAATTTTTTGACTCTGGATACATCTGTCCTCTCTACGGGTTTAGATAGAACTACACTCATAATGTGATTTGTTCATCACGAAAGGAACTGAATAGAGGTATCCAAGCTGTACCAGAATCCATAACGTCGAATTAGCTGATTCAGGGCTAGGATAGGAAAGAGTAAACGTTCTCAATAGGAGAACTGCTTATTGCTCCTGAAAGGAATTGGTCTACTGAAAGGAATTGGTATACAGAAAATTGTCTCAAATACCACCAGTCTTTGTGACTTGTAACAGCTCTGGTAAGAGAGGAACATAGTGGCAGCTGAGACACAGTAAACAATGCAAGATTGGTTGCATGCAGAAATGCTAGATAAAAATAGGAAGAGACTCAGAGAGGCACAGGATGGAGGCACTGGAGTAGTGATAATGAAGAATAGAAGAATATATATATATATTTAATAGGCTTTTTGTTTGACACCTAAGTAAACTCTGCTTGCTGTAACTGGATAGTCAAGGGATAGCAGATAAGTGCTACTTTGCCTAAATTAGAAAAGGCATAGTTCTGCATTTCCTTTGTTTTCCACCTCTAATGTAATGCAAATAGCAGGAACGCAAATACTAGGCATCACCTTTGTATCACTGTAATCTCCTTGTGTTTCTGTTTTTTGTAAGACCAACAGATCTTGGTCTCTGGCTATAAATCCATGTGGATTATGCCTACGGAGATTGCTCAGTTTCTGAATCAGTAGGACAGTTGAGACCAGATTTTTTTTTTCCTTTTTTTGCATCACAGCAGTTAAAAACCACCTTTCAGACACCTCCTTAGCCCCCAGGTTGTAAAATACTATGAGAAGGTGGCAGAACAAAGATTATTCAATTCAACTGAAAGAAGAGGACAGAAGAGAAAAAGCACTCTGTTTAGAGGTTAGGATTCTCACTTGGGAAGAGTGAAGACACAAACTCCACTGGATTTTTGCTCATATGGTTGCATCCACATTTTACAATAGGATGCAATCTCTAATGGCCCTGCCGTATAACCTAATGCAGTGCTTTCTTGTTTGCTGAAGAAAGTTCTGTTTGTGAGGTCTGGAGGCAACACTGGTTCTATACTGCTGCTACAGCAGTAATAAAAACCAATGCTCCTTGCATCATTGGCTCTACTGCGGTGGCAGTGCGCTGTCGACACACTATATGCCTATCGATAGGCTTGACTGGAGCTCAGGTATTTAGCCACTAGTCAGGACAGATGATAATGGCACTACAGGTTTTGCCTTTGGTCTGCTAGTCCCATGATTCCTGTTTATCCTCCTGAGGATGCAACTCAGAGGCGAAAGGACTGAAACCCTCACTTTTAAAGATGCCTTCGCTGTCCTGCCTGGGCATCTGATTTGGTCACTGCCTGAGTTTTCCTGTCTGTAAAATTAAAATGTAGTTACTTGTTGCACTGGAGTGTCATAAAGATTATTTCAATGGTTATAAACCCCTTCTGGAATTATACAGCGATAAGTGTTATTGGTATGCAAGGACCTGAAAAAGGGGGTGTTTTGTGTAATCTAGGGCTACTCTTTTGTGTTTGTTTTGTTTGTATAGCTGGAGCAAACATTTCATAGCATATTATGGTGGTGCAGGATAAAAACACAGGTGCCTAGGTATATGCAGACGTGAAGGCACTAATGAACATTTTAAATAACAGGGGAACTTTTCTGTTCAGAAATACCAGTACCCATACATATATAATTTTATATATAAGCATATTGCCACCGTTCTCTTTCAGCTAACCTTTGTGCAAGAGAAACTTCTGCTGATGTCAAACGACCAGGAGGACATTAGCAGCTGATATTGGTGCCTGTCGGGTGCTGTTGGGTATGTCTCCCCACCACCAGGCTGGCTTCCCTCGCTACTGCCGCTGACCTTGCAAACAGCTCCGACAAAGGTCGGAATGGATTCATTGATCAGCCAGGCCAAGCATATGACAGTCTGTGCCTTAATTGAATCCCAAAAGGGGGCAGACTGGGTTTTTATTACAGAGGCCAGACGATAGCACTCATTAAAAGCTCCACAGACTGTGTGGTTTACTAATTAGTTTATTATACAGACACCTTGACGATGGGCAAAGTTGTCATTTTGCCCTTTATCGCACAGGGGATGTTGTTAAAAGTTTAATCAGCTAACACTGACCAACTTAGCTTGGCAGGCTGTGGACAGTCATTACCGAGGTCACCCCTGCTGTAGCAATTCTGACAGGGTCACAGCATGAATCTCCAATAAAAAGCACGTTACATAAGGTAAGAGTGCACCTGAAAGGGAACCAGGAAAAGAGATGTGCTCAGTGGGGAGTAGGAAACAGATGGACTGTTAGGACAAGTGAAGCCTGTTATGGTTTCTCTTTGCTTACATTGTTTAACATATGCTTTTTGGAAATATGGGGAGCTCTGAGCTATTGCTGTGATATGTTCATTAGAACGCAAGATAGCCTGAACCAAGCGGTGTATGAACAGGCATTAAGTATCTCTGGTTTTGAGAAAGCGGGGATGATTTCGCTGGTTAAGCAATGCCTAACGCCCAGGTAATGGGCTGGTCCAGAGCGATAAGAGAACTTGCACTGGGAAAACCGAAGAGTGAGACAACGCAAGTTTCCCCCTAGCGTTGCTTTTCTTTCCAACATACTCTGGGTAATTTTGTAATGTACCTTAGTACCTTCATTCCCTTCAGGTGTGGGCAAGTGTTACAGCTTAGAGAAACTTTTGGTAAGGTTACTTTTACTTAGTTTTACTACAGTGACATCTGGAAGTCCCAGCAGAGTTCAGGGCCCGTTAATACTCAGTCCTACACAAACAAATGCCATGTATCAGCTCCATATCAGAAGACATAGAGTATAACTAGTTATGTCAGATTAAGGCTGGCGTAAAAAACTGAGGCAAAATGACAAAGGTCCTTGATCTTCTTTTCAAAGTCCCATTGACTAAACCATACTGCAACTTGATCTTTTTTCTTAGAGAAGTCACTAAAAATAAAAATAGATTCATGTCTCTGTCAGTCACACCTATGAGCCAACTTCATTCAAAACTGAGACTGGATAGGGGCCTCAGTTCCTTCAGGTCTTCTGGTAGTTGGTATTTTCCACAAATGATGGTGGAAGAGTAGTGGTTTTAGTTATTTCCTTGAGGGAAAGATGGCGAAAACAGCAGCCATCCCTGCTGTTTCATCACAGCTGGCTGGCGAATCCATCGGTCAATGTGCCTAATGTACCAGATCAGCCATGGCATGGGCTGTCTCTTATTGAGCCACAAAGAAACTCAGGTAGGGGACACAAAGTAGATGGAGAATCTGTGAATAGACTACATGGAGCAAGAGGGTATTTGAGGGCAGGTTGGGGAAACATCGTCATTTCACAGGGAGGAACTGGGCAAGTGGGATGACATGTGCCAATGAGTTTAGAACGGGCTCTTAAGAGAGGGATGGAAAGAAAATGAGTTTGTTGAGGTTGATATCTGTAGAGGATATGGGACAAAATTCTGCATAAAATGACACTTTGTTAATTGCTGCACATGGAACAAATAATTTCTTTGGATGTAGAGCAGTGTGACATGGAAAGAAAATCACTTTCCAGTCCTTGAACAGGATCATGACAGAAACAAAGTAGAGATGACGCAAGAAGGAATCTCCTTATCCTGAATTTCAGTTTACAGGGACAGAAGTACAGCATCAGGTAATCTAGAACCTGGCATTGGCTGTGCCTGAATATTCATGTTGCTGAACTAGCAGCAAAGATACCCACAATACTGAGTCACAGCTACAGCCTGTGACAGAAAAATACTTGTCAAACTGGAAGCATTTAGTAAGTGTGGTGACTTTGTTGTCCTGGTAGAGTATTAGGATATTTATTCTTGGCTCCAAGTCACCTAGGACAGAATAAGCTGGACATGACTGCATTTTGGCATTGCCACAAAGCACCATCTGTATTCTTTGTCTGAGATCTGGGTTAGGGTCGTCTCATTTCAAACGTCATTCACAACCAGCATCTTTAATTCCAGAGTACCAGTTCAGAAACCAGAAAAAATATTAGATATACAGGATGTTTCCTCTTCTGGGAGTCGGAGCAGTATATGAGATACGTTGCATTTGTTTCATTTCTGACTTTGGCTTTTTTACTTGTACATAGACATCAGCTGAAATTCTGGCTTTGGTGAATCAAATGGGGGACTTGGTTGTTGACTGTAACAGAGAATTTCACATGGGAAATCCCTGCATATTTTTGAGATCTGCTTTCTCCAGCCATACACCATTTACAATTGCATCACATACCAAATGAATGTGGAAAGGTAGGAGACCAATTTTCTTGTTTCACTTTGGCTTTTTTCTGTGCCAAATGTCCAGCGCATCCACTTTAATATTCCATTATCATGGAAGACATGAATGGCAGAGTCCATGTCAATCATGTTCAATCCAGCATAACTAAAAGATTGTTACAGTCTCATTTAAACACAAAATGCAACCTTGAAACAAATAGACTAGTATCTGTGTTTAGTGTAAACTATGGTCCTGACTCTTCTATGCCCAGGCTGAGAATTTTGTCAGACCTCTCTGTAGCTTTTTCCAGCCCAGAATCCTTGGTTCCTTTGCCAAGAAAACAAGTCCTAATGTAGGGGATCTCATATACATGAAAATCTCATGCTGTTCTGGAGCTGAGATACAGAGATGGGCCCAGAAGGCTGGTGTCACCATCATATTCCCAAATAAATGCATATGGGCATACAGGAAGGTAAAGCACAACCTGGAGTGCTGCAATGTATACTATTCATTTTCATTTGAACATTAGCATAAGGTGCAGTGGCAGCAAATTTGTACCTGTCATCATATGGAGTAAAGATCAATGAGTGTGTACGTACAATATGTCCTGAGTGCAGTGCGCTGTGAGGTGTGCAATAAAGGGAAAGTGAGAGGGAGCCAACTCCATGACAAAACACAACAGATGCACCTCTGTTCACAGCAACATTATCTGAATGCTTAGGACAAGAACAGAAAAAGAACATTGGACAGACCCTCAACTTGCTTTCATCAGCATAGTTCCCTTACCTTTAATTTTTACAAGCTGAATTTGGCCTGTGTCTCTGTTAGAAACATGGATCCATTCACATTACTCACACAGGAACCTGGCCAGAGTATATTGCTACACTGGGGTGAGCAATGGGTCATGTAAAATGGAGGTACCATTGCTAGTTAACATGTCTTAGTAGTCACCCCAGGAGTCTTCTCACAGTGACAGATTGCTCTGTTACAACCACACAGGCAAACGCTCCATCATTAACTCACTTTAAAAAAAGCTGCCTTAACTGTGAAACTAAAAGACTCCAACTTTTCCTTTTGCTGTAGCTCCCTCAGGCAATGAAGGAATTTGCGATGTGTGTCAATGAGACATTTGAAATCTCACACATTTAAATCGTCCCGACTTCAACAGCATTTTAAATACACTGAAACTAGCAGCATTTCTAAATTCAAACACTTACCAGTTTCCTTCCCACAAGCTTGCTCCTACGAGCCTCAAAGGCAGTAGAAAATGTTATTATGCGAACAAAGCATCTCTCTGTAACTGAATTAAATATAAATCCATTAAAAGGAGAGAGATATAATACAATAATTAATACTTTGTACTACGATATTACCTTTCAATTGCAGACTAAAGGTATTAATTCAGCCTTAGCCCACCATTTCTCTTCCCATTTTATAAATAAAAAAATTGAGGCATGAAGGGGCAAGTGATTTAAGTGAAGGCACAAAGCAAATCAGTATCAGGGCAGGCATACTATCCTGGACCTCTGGTTCTCAGTGCTGCATCCACTGTTCTGTCACCAACCTGACCGCATAGCAAAGATACAATAGAAAAAAGGTGCCACCAACAGCACTATCTGAAAATGGAGATACAGATGACTGCAGTGAAAAACAGCAGTGAATCCTCAGTCCCCAAATCCCAGCCTCTGAAAGATATACGGCTCAGTGGAAGGAAATCTCTAGGTACCGTGACCATTATTTCAAGCAAGCTACCACATGCATTCAGTGGTGGGCAAGGTATGATAACTTCACCGCATCATGTGTGGTATTTCTCAGTTTTACATGAAGAAAATCTCATAATCCTATCCTCCAGTCTTTCACCATGGACGTCGGTGAGAAGTTCCCATTAAGTTCAGCAGTGTGAGACTGCAATTAAGCAGCGATTAAGAGTCACACAATGCAGCCCACTGGAGGGATGAGCTGTGTTTTGGCTAACGCGAACGGCAAACAAACTCTTTTGAAGTGCTTAGACATAGTGCGTTAGAAAAAGTACCCAGCGCGAGGAATTACTGTTCTGCCCTCACGCAGACATAAATCCGGGCTTCACACAGCCCTGTAGATGGATGGACCTGTTTATCCTCCAGAGGGATTTTACATGGCACCAGCAGGCTGCCCACAACGCAAAATCAGGCCTTTAATGATTGCTTGTGAGAACTCAGAACGACAAAGCATTTCATTAATCGTCCATTCCTAATCAGTCTCTTAATAGATCTATAACTGAATAAATACCCTAAGGAAATTGCTACCTTAAAAAACGGAAGAAATTGGGTACCACTTTGAATATTGGCAGACACAAGAGTTGCCTTTTAACTCTGGAGTCATTCAACTTTTGTTGGAGTGTTACATAAAAGCTTTTAATTTACCGAGTACCTTTTTGTGAGTCGAGGGGATCATTTGTGACTAATGAAGAGCAAAGAACATTTTAATAATAGTGACAACTGGCTTTGATATTAATATTGTCTCCAAAATAGTCTCTTTTGAAGTTTCTGAGATTAGGAAAACCCTTTATATTTTATCCAACCGTGTTAATAAAATTGCCTTGCCTACATAATGCTCTTTCCGAAGTGAAAGTAATTTCCCCCCATTTAGTTCCCTGTGCTACCCTTTGGATATTTTTATATAAATTTTTTCTCACTTGTCATTTTTCTGTGCATCAACATTTCTAATTTTTTTATTAGTTTTCAGAAATCATATTTAAATGAAAACCCAAGTGGAATGCTCTATTTCTTAGAAGAACTTGAACATATTTCATATATTTAAAGATGGAAGCTTTTTTTGCATGTCACAGATATTTCTTGAGACTCTTTTAGGGAGGAAGTAGGATGATGATTATGATCCTTCAATGTTTCTTAGAACTTCTGGAGTCTATTAAAGGATCATAAAAAACAGGTCACCCCCAAAAAATACTGTTAGGTGAAGATGTCTTCACGCGTTTATCTAGGCAAGGAGATTTAGTTGATATCCAGAAATATAAAAAATTAAAATGTTGCTGAAAATGGCATTATCAGTTTAAGCAAGACACCCTCCCTAGAAATGCTCTGCTACTCCAGTAGGATTTGCTCTGGGGATCGGAACAAAAGCCCAAATTAATAGAGGGCCTTTATCCTCCTAAGAAGTTAGCACACCGTCCCTGTGTGCTAAGGGACATGGTATTTCCACACCCAGTAGTAGGCTTTATGATTCCTGACCACTTCTCATTTATTATTTCCAAGATGAACTGCAATCCTGGTGTCACAGTTATGGTTTCTTTAAATGTAAGGAATTACACTGTACGATCTTCCTGAATTTTGCCTCTCTAAATTCTTCCTCCATTTCCAACAAGAGCTTGTTTTCTCATCTTTTTCATGACCAACTGTTGTACAGTACCCCATGTCTGTCAGTACATGCTATACTCTCCCAGAGAGAGCTACATTTGAGTGGTGTACCTGACATGGACAGGTGCTTTTCCCTGTAGGAGCGCTGAATTGAAGCCTTCTTCAGCAAGGTACAAGTTTTGTAGAAATTATGTCAGAAGAGAAGGAAAACATTAATCTAATTCTGTTCTAGGTCTGTTTTTCTGTGAACAATGCCATATAGATGCTACTTATATATGACAGACCCTGAGATTATCTCATCTATTCAGGTGGACATAGAGATGACCACAGCTCAGAGTAGGTTAATTCCATTTTGTTTGTGAGCTCTGCATCCCTAAAAACTTTGTTAAAGTCATGGTGAAACAAGACATATTTCTGAACTGAGAGACACATCAATATTTAGTTCCACTGAAGGGGATCAGCTACAAGTGACTAATGTGAAAAAAGTGTCTCTAAAAAGTGGTGAAAACAATATAACAAACCCAGTTCCTCTTGGGTCTACATTCTGTTCTCACTTAGTCTTTCATTTTTGAAGTGAAGCACTACTCAATTTTCCCATAGTTTTCAGAGAGGGTCACAAGTTAAAGCAATACACTTGCTTAAGAATCTTGTTGAATCAGGACTGCATATGATGTATCGCAAGTCATGAATCATTTGAAGCATAAACCAGAAAAATTTCTTTTTCTTCAGTTTCTTTCCTACTGCCCATGATGTATTCCCTCCAGCTCTTCCTTAATTAGGGAAGTTAAGACCAGTAATTCATCTCCAGTTGTTTCCTCCAAGCAGCAGCAGCAGTAGGGGCATTAGCATAGACTGAGCTCCAGAGGTTTTGCCATGTACTCTAACGCTACGGAGTAGGTTCCCATGAGTCCCAAAAAGCAATGCTATTGCTCTTGGTACCTTTGCCAAAGAATAGACAATACAGATAGCAGTCCACTCAGGATGCAAACACAGAAAAACCCCAAGTTTACATCTTAAGCTGGTATCTGAAGTTGCCCCGTGCCCTTGGTAAGTTAAATACGGCCCAGCTGTGTTATACTCAGTGAGGAACAGGAGGCCGTGAACCACCTCTCTCTCTGCTAGGGTCAGCCCCCCACAGCACGTGTTTTAGGTAGTTGTGACCAAATCCAAGTCCGGTTTCCTGGTTTGATTTTAACTATTTTTAGTTACAGGAGAGACTGGAAGCTTTGTACCACCTTTATCCAGAAACTCCAGGCATGTGATAAAGATGTGTAATTTTGCCACAGAGAGGTTTGCTACAGGGTAACTAAACATAGGCCTACAGCTAATATTTATGGACAAGTTTTTAACAAAGGGATGATAGGTCTAAGCTGCTGACTCAGCCTTCCCTATCTATACAGGGATGCTGTCGCTAGAGTAAAGATAACCGAGAAGGTTACGAGGGGCCACAGAGGCCCCTGTGATCTACAGGAGCCAAAGCGCCCGCAGAGACTTATTCACTTCTACTGCACCTCAAAGTGGGAGGAAGAAAGGACCTTGGCGAGTGTTCGTTCAGATGAAGAAACCTTTTATGGGAGTCTTTATAATGCTTCATTTTGAATGACTATGTGGTAACTAGAGCTGGATGACTGTATAATAAGGCTCACTGGCTCTCTGATAGAAACTTTCATAGAGGAAAAAGTTACTGATGAAAGTGAACGGGCTTTTGTGTGTGTGTTTCTTGTGCGGCTTGAGGTTTCATCTGGATTTCAGTGCCTGTAAAATGAGGGACAACAGGGGAGCAGGCCACAAACCTTAACTCCCTGTGCTCTCTTCCTGAGAGTGAAGGAAGAGCATCAAAGGGAATGAGAGTGACAGACTCTCTAACTGAAAGGCATTGTATATTCTTGCTTTAGGTCACAGCCATGGTTTGCATCACAGAGCAAAGTCTGTCTAATTTAACATTTATGAACTCCTTGTTTCCAGGGTGCAGTCTTAAGTGGGCTTGGAAACTTAGGGTGATAGTGCAGAGTTACAGTCATGGGGTTTTATTTGGTTTTTACTTTTGGCAAATTTAACACTTTCCATTTGTGCCCTACACCCAAAGGTGTTGGATGACCCCTTTATTACGGATCCTTTCCCTCCTTTTCCTTAACCTCTCTTCTTCTCTGCTTATCAGGCTGAAAAAGTAAAAACCCTACAGCGTACCCAAGTTTATAGCAACACTTTGACATGTATACTGCCTTTGTTCATAAAATATACTAAAACGTTACAATATACACATGAATGTAGAGAAGCCATCAATGGAGCATATATCAACTGTTCCCACCAAATGCAAATGAGAACCTTGCCTAACTGATGTTTCTGCTTTCATGTTAAATTCACTTTTGCATAGGGGTCAATAAATGAGAAAGTGGAAAAAAAAAAAAAGGATGTAAAATATTTATTATAATAGGATAGGAACACTACAGCACAGAACTATGATTACTGTATTTGTATTTCTAAGAAAAAGTATAAACACATTTTTTTCCAAGATTTTAATAATTTTACAGATGTTGGAAGGTGTTTTTGAAATAGCTTTCAAGCTATTTCATCTTCTTGCTAATTTGTTTTTTTCAAGTGTTCAGTATACAATTTGTTATATATATTTGTATATGTGTGTGTCCATACCGTAATGAGATCAAATGGGCTCATTTGAGTAAGTGCTCACATTTGCAATGCAATTGTGAACTGGTGTACCGTGAATGCACTAAACTGGTGTCCCACTACTGTGATCCAGTACCAGGCTTCAGCAATAAGGTGTCTTCTTTGAAATGCAAAATATCTTCTTTGTCTTATACACCAACAAAACAAGATCAAATACACAAAGCTTTTTTTTTAATCCACTGACAGGATGATTTGAAGGACAGGATTAATGTTAATAGGAAAAACAGTAAAGTAAACCTCATGCCTTTGCTTAAGTTGTTGGGGTATGTTTAGGATAGATTCTGCTAGTTTTGATTCTGATCAGTAAAATCCCCCATTAGTCCCTTCATTAGTTACTGGACTGGCTAAAAGATGATGTTGAAATTCCCAAGGGTTTTTTTTGCTATATTCTTCACTAAAAATAAAGTTCAGATGTCCAGCACAAAGAAATAAGAGACTCGTATGAGCGAAGAATAAATTAGAGATCACATTGACAAACGTGAACTTTTCCTATTATTTCTTCATGGGCTGAAATAATCCAGAACAGGTGAATAGGAAAATGAGAGAATGATTGGAAACCTAGAATACAGGAAATGAGCAAACGTAGTATCTGATTTTTAAACAGGGGAGAATTGCAGATAAAGGAATTCTAGGCCAAATAGATAAGGAGCAATACTCAACCCACCTGTAAGCAAAGGATGTAAAAGTGATAAGTAACAACTGACAGATACATCAGACTAAGAATCTGTCAAACCAATCACGTTTCCTTCAATGGCAGGGTAACGGGATTTGTGGAATGAAGTAGTTGTGAGTCACCATCAGATTCTGACATGATTTGAAAGATGTTACCATAAATAAACCAAGAAAATGCAGAATGGGCAGGTACTGTAAGCACATCAAGTTAGAAAACTGAATTTTAAAAAAAATAGTTATAAATGGGCTTCTGTTAAACAGGAGCAATGCAGAAAAGAAAGAGAGGAGTCATACTTTGACCTGTCCTGGGTTTGGTATTATTCCCCGTTTTCAGTAATGAAGGGTGGAATAGAGCACATGTAATAATTTTTGTGGTTTATACCCGGTCAGGACAAGTAGCAAACACCCTGCAGTACAGGATTAGAATTCAAAACAGCCTCAGTAAATTAGAATCGTAGTCTGGAAAAATAAGAGGTAGTTTAATAAGGCCCAGACCAAGGTTCTATGCTTATTTTGATTCTTCCCGACCAAACTCATGGCTTCTGCACAAATGGGAGATGAGGGAGGGCTGCCTACACAGCAGATTTGCCAGAAATGGTTTTGGGGTTATAGGGGATAATAATCTGTACATAAATCAATAATTTTAACCACTTGTACTAGGATGTATAAAAAGAAGTGTCACATATAAATCACGGTAAGTAATCTTTTCAATCTTCTGGTAAAGCCCTCAACTTTCATCTCCTGTTCAGGTTACTACATTTTAAAAGAGATGTGAAGAAAGCAGAGGCAGTCCAGAGGAAAGTGACAAAAATGATCAAAGACCTATAGAAAAATGTCTTACAAGCAAAATTTGAGAGGACTGGGCTTGTTTAGTCTGAAGATCAGAAAACTGAACGGCGCTGTAATAACACCTTTCAAATTAGTTGATTCCTGTGAAGTGAATGGCAGTAAGTAAACTTCAGTGAAGGTAGAAGGGGGAGGATAGTGTTATGTGGAATACCAGGGTCCCTTTTGGTCTATGATTTTCCATCTTCTTTCAGAAGAAGGAAAGAATTTCCTCCCTCTTTCTACCTCTGTCTTTTCTAAATTAAAATTATTCACTAGATTTAAGTCCTGGAGCCTAAGTCAGTATTTAGGCAAATGTGAAATGTAAAACTTTGCAAAAAAGCCAGTCTGGGCTCTGTTCATTAGAGATTTAAGCATATGTCTAAATTTAAGTCATTCAAGTACTTTAACTACTCAAGTGATTGAAGTTGGGTGCTGTTTGTTACATATATCTGAACTTAATCTGAATTTAGGCTAATATAAGTGTACTTTGCCAACTTAGTTCCTCTGTTGCTTAGGAATTTGTACCTATTTAAATAGAAAATTGGTGCAGATGAACTGAGGTCTCGAATTTCTGAACGTATATGTTATAGACCTTCATCTCTTCCCCTCTTTCCCTCGCCAGCAGGGGGTCTATACATCTATACATCAAGAATATGTGTTCTGACCTTACAGTTTGAAAGGTATTGAGTGCTTTAGCCTCCAGTATTGAAATCATTGGATGTCTGTTGCTGACTCAGACGGAAACAAGGTTAAGCTTGTAAATAATAACATTATTGAAAATCACTTTTTTTAACTGCAATTTCCTGAATAACACTGAGGCTCGTTTTATCAAACCTCTCCCCTAAAATCATGTGTGAGGGCTTGTACACCCACAAAACTATTAACATGCTGCTGGAAAAGCAGTCAGCTTTGCCCACGTTTTGGGGAGGACACTTCTGAACATGTAGCTATTAAACCAGTAATTTCTCTGTTGCGGTGCAGTCTGGGAAGTGACTGCAGCCCAGACCTGCACTGACACTGCACACCTGCGGGGTCCACAGTGGCAGCTACCTCGGGTTTGTATGGGAACCCACACAAATATGTCACTGCTGTTAAGTCATTCCTCCTTCACTGAGAAGGGTGAATGAGTGTAAATCACTGCATCCCAAGCATTAGGAATTATGTGGAATATCTGTTCCTGTAGAGCTACAGGCAAGCTGATGGCCAAAAGGTGGCATCTGATGATAGACCATGAGGAGCTAAACTGTGCAAGTTGGGTGCGTAAGGTAGTAGTTAGGTGCCTAAACCCCTTTGTGAAGCAAGCCCATAGAAAACAGAGAAGAAAACTCTAGGAAGCCACTATTATCATTAACAATTCCTAATGGACTTTTTTTTTTTTTTTTTTTTTTTTTTTTTAATCTTTAGCTTTGTAAATCTTAATGCTAAATTACAATAGTAGGATAGAATCTCATTCTCTACCTTGAGGTAAAAGATGATTTTTTCTACTAAAAAAATCTGTCAAAAAATAACAGAATGTTGCATGCTTACTTATTTGTTATGATTTTTTTTTTATTATTTTAATATCTTTCTACTGGTTATTCAAAACATTTTGGTTCTTTTTTTCCAGCTGAGGACTGTCTTTTAAGCAAAAACACACTGTGATGCTGTCAAATTAATATAGCATGAAACCTGTCTATGGTATAAACCCGAAGTACGTATTAATTAAGTAGTAGAAATTGTTGCTCTTTGCCATTTAGGCATAATCATCTTTCCTCCTGAGAACAAATATAGTGATGAAAAATGAAAGTCAGATCCTCATCTGATACGAATGAGCTTTTTTTTTAGTTGTTTCGAAACAGTTACTGGAATTTGCACCTTCTGAAGTCAGTGGCATATCGTCAGTTACCACATGGGAACCTACTTTTAAGAAGCTCTGGTTTGCGCTACTTAATGTAATGTTATGCAAAAGCTCATGTTATGCACATATGACCTCTTGAAATATGCCCACCAAATAGGAAAAAACTCTACTAGACTCCACAGCTGTCAGTGTAAATTGTGCAGTGTAAGGTTCAGGTAAAAACCTGGCTCTTGGGTTCCACCTGCCTGCAGTTGCCCAGCTCAGATTATTACCTTGAAGGTTGCTTATAATCAGTTTTGGGAGCAGCTGATTCTGTAGGAAATATTTTGGTGACTTATAGTGGAGAATCAAAGGTTGAAATGGACACCTTGATATCTGTACAATTTTGCTTATGAGGGGAATGATGTCTGATGATCTACAATGAGTTTAACAGTTCTTCCCCCGCTCACTACTGTCTCTCATAGTCATGCACTTCATGGGCTGAATTTACACACTGTTTTGCACACATAAACAGATCATAAACATAATCATAACAAAGGTATTTGAAGGAATTATTTGCAAACCTATCTGCCCTAGTTTTATTTTGGTCTACTCTTTATTATTCTCAATTTTCCTCACTGGAGCAGGTGATTCTGGTGGGAAAGAACAAGAGTTTTGTTTTTGTTTTTGTTTTAATTCTTTCACTTTTAAAAAAATCCTGTTAATTAGATCTTTTTCTCCCTTATCTGATCCAGTAAAGCAGCTAAAGTGTGGTACTGAATGTCAGTAAATTCAAAAGCTGTTATGAATAACTAGTGGTAGCATTGCACAGTGGATTTCCCAAGGTATTCCATAATAGAAACAAACATGCTCTTGCAGTACAATATTAAGACATACAGGATTTCAGCACTTTCTGTGCTTCCAACAATTAAATTACAGTCTACCCTGTGCTGGGCTATAGAAGGAGGAGCAGAATTCTGTTCCCATACGACTCTGTGGAGTATTAAACCTAGTTATTTTATTAACTAAAGGCTCTCTTGGGAAAGCCAACTAAAATTATCATATCCTCTCACACACATAATGTAATTAAGGCCCCTATACAAAAAGGTACTTAAGCACATGCTTTACTTTAAGCACAAAGGTAGACGTCTTGATTCAATCAGGATTACTGCTGGGTTTAAAATTAAGTGCATGCGTAAGTGCTTTGTACTGAGGTTCCTATCAACAGAATAGCTAGAGAGCTATCAGGAGATAAGTTTTGCCTTGTTATCCAGAATTAAAATGGATGAGCCACATGCTTTTTCCCCTCAAGTTACTCTTGATGCCTACTCAGAACTTTCTGCACAGTGAAATCTACAGGATCTCTAAGGTCTCATCTCGGGGGGGGGGGGGGGGGGGGAAGAAGTTTTTTTTGGGTTTGCTGTGGGCACCACATCTTTATTTCCTTATTTTAGGCCTCTTCTTGGGATTTCATTGATTGCAAAGGCATTTAAAGGATATTATATATTATCATTGATTTTCTTAAATGACTGTCCTAAATGAACAGCACTGAGAAAATATGAGAATAATTGCTCTGGGAGTCAACTTCTCAGTTCATATATTTTTTTGCATGAGCATTATATGGTCAGCACAAGGTAAGCCTCAGTCATCTAACATTGCCAGAATTTTACATGAGTGTCCTGTGAGACTGGAATTGGGACCATCCCCCGGTATACTTCTGTGTCTATGGGCAATGGTGTAGTGTTCCTGCTCCAGATGAGAACCTCAGTCATGCCCCAGAAGTAAGACAGAAAACCTCCAGTCAGGACTAACAAAGATAAAAGGTTGAGTATCTGCTCTAAGTTACCTGTTCTGGATTTGAACTGTTCTATTGCAAGGATAAGATGACCTACAATGTAATGCTGGTATCCTCAACCATGATTTTATACTCATGTAGCGGCGTACAAGAATGCACACCTGCAGAGAGGAGAGGAGTGGAGAGGAGCGGAGAGGAGAAAGACCGACAGGCTGTGGCTGCTCCGTGCTGAATAGGAAAGCTCTGGAGATCAACTTAACATTAGGTAGACATTGCTTTTTCTATTTGTGACTTTCGAAGGCCATGAAATGCCTGTAACACAGGCGTTTCCTTGTGCTACAGACTTAGAATAGCCAGGGGGATCATGCGTGTCGGCCCTCACTCCCTTCCCGAACACAACTGTAAGTGTTTGAGGTGTAATGGGAGTATTGACATTCTTTAGTCATTCTCTATTGGGTACCATAAATTTGCATCCAGTCAAATCTCCTGATGGTGGTGAGCCAGGGATGTTGCTGATCATGTTTCACTTTGTCTTTAGACAAATCTTTGTTCATCTGGGTTGTCAGAATCCTATCATTCCTGAGCACTAATTTCAGATAGAAAATGTTGAACAACCAACCATGTGTGTTATCTTTTGTGCATTTACATCCACCTGCTTCTTCCCCCTTTACTCTTCTGTTCAGTCCTAAATGCATCTTTTCCTGTCCTGGCTGTCAAATGTATCTTATACTTCAACTGAAGGAGAAAATCCCTTAAGCCACGATGCCACATGTTCAATGAAATCAAAAGGACTTTGGCTTGTGTTAATCTAGGTGTGCTATATTGTATGCACCTGGGGTGAGTGTGTGTGTGTATGTGCCATATTGAGAAACCATACATTACTTATCTCTGAGCTGTAGCACAGAGAAATAAACAGCCATATGGCAAATGAACTTCATTTTTTATTGCTTGGTTTTATTTGTTACAAAATAGCGCAGTGCCACAAATCCAGAATATTAACAATGCTCCATCTGGAAAGCGGAAGGTTTTGCTGCCTTGCCATCCCAGCATGTTAGCTTTCTTGAAAAACTTCAGTTGCTCTTCCCACCTCCCTGCCTTGCACCTCAGGGATTTGTCGTAGCCAGGGAGGTCAGTGAGAACAGAACATCTTTCTTTTGTCTTTGCTGGGCTCATTAAAATCTCAGATGCACAAAGTAATATGTCAGATATCTAATAAAGGGAGTCAAGTTAGAGACAGAGCTTGGCGATTTCTTTACTCCGTGATTTCTTTTCCTTTTAAAAGGAGTCATTTCTCGTTCTGCCATTCTTTGGCTGAAAGAGCTGTTGGAGAAAGTCAGTGACCAGGTCTATGCCTTTGTTATTCCAATATAAAATGGAGGTAATGCATACTACTATAAATAAAAAGCAATGATTACTATAGTATGCAACTATCATTTGTCATTATTCCTATATTGAAATGCACAGCTACATAACCAGACCTCCAAGGAATGTGTATGTATAATTTAACACAGTCTGGGTTAGCATTCACTTTACTACTGTTTCTTTCCATGTCAGAATCACTTTTTGCCATCTAAATCACTTAAAATAGACTATTCTTGGCCTATATTTGTAACCATTATTACCTCTTAGGGGCACAAAGTCACAGTGTTCATAACCACACAGTGATGTTCTGATGCACAGCCTGTTTTGCAGAGTTTACAGACTAATGTCCCTTGTACGTAATCTAGTTAACATGTATTAATGATTTACCACTTGTGATAACTAACTATGGGCAAACTCCTAGCCAGTAACAAACATAATTGCTTAATTTTCCATGTGAGAATTTTAAAGTAGCACTTTTTTATTGCCTATTGCGACAGCCAAAGACATGCCAATGGAAACTTGTGAAATTTTGTGTTTGAATTGTAAGTCAAGAGAAATGTAGCAGCATAATTCCCCTTTAAAAATGAGGTATGACCAAGACGTATAAAAACCGAAGAGGAAGGTTGTTTGAAGATACAGATTAATATTTGAAAGTAAATAGGTTGCTGTGTTTATTGGTTACCTTTTGTACGCGGAGCAGTAGCAACTGGCTACGTGACTGGTTCCACGTCTGTTGCAAATGCCTTGTACAATGTTAAAAGGACCTTCATGCTCAGTGTGTAAAAGGGCCTGGGACAGCTCAGGAGCCAGCAAACAAGCAGTAACATAGTACAGAACACAAATACTAACACTTGTGTATGAAAATGCAGCTGTCCATATGCTTGTTGTATGGAACTGAACACATTACCAAAGTTCAGATACCTTTTCTCAACTTGAAGGTCATTATCCTTTTCTTTTATTCTTCTGCCCTTATCTCTTCTTTCCTCTTTCCCTCAAATGGAACTTGCCATTTCTTTCAGATTTTAGGAAAAAGAATTTACACTTATGTGTATTTACATGTGATCGTATTTTCAGTGTCTTTAGCTCTTTTCATGCTTTTCATTCCTCAAGCAACCAGAGGTGTGAGTGAATATATTAAAAACTTCTACAATCATGAACAATGCAGTTCTAATTATAGGAAAGTGCCATACGGTAGTCAATCTCTCAGCAGTTCTAATTATAAGACATCATCAGATTAAATTAATAAATAATGAAAGTTAATTTAGAAGAAGTTCTGCAAAAAATGTAAATGCCATTTTTACATACAAGTAGAATTTGTAGTTAAACTGAAAAACGTCATACAATAACTTCATAGTTGCATGCACAAGTCTGTGAATTCTTTGCTTTGATCTTTTTCCTCAGATGTACTGGCAGATCATGTAGGCTGTCAAATGGACATGCTAATTATCCATTTACAAAATTTCTTGTACTTAGTACAGATATAAACTCAAATCAAACCGAAGCACAATCTATTCTAGACATGGACAGCAGTGCTTCGTCCTCTACCTCTGCACTCATTCCTCCTGTTCATCTATTGACTATTTCACCTTTCTATATTCTAACACCTATGTACTTTAATCATACAAAAGAGAGTTAAAGTCTTTTCATGATGAAAGCAGATCATTATAATATGCAAATTATTATGCATTTCATTTACCTCTCATCAAAACTTAGATGGTTTTCTTTATTCTTGGCTTCTTGTCCTCTACCCAAATCAACATGTATTGTTTTATTCTCTGTCTTTGTAATGCTATTAATAATGAAAGACAAAGCACATAATAGACAAGGTTCCTCTCTGATGCCTGCTTAATTTGGTAATTCCATTTGGTTTTTATGAGTTTCTGCCTTACCAGGTAGATTCTTGAAACCAGCTGCCAGAAGGGAAAGGCAAGATGTTCTAAAGTGACTAATGATATAGAGAGTATGGAATTTTGGCTGTAAAATTTTATTTCCAGTATTTCCTGGAAGTGGAGCTCCTTTATTTGGCAGTACTCAAAGTCAGTATTCACTCCTCAAACTTCTAGTCAAATGGACAAAACATATCCCTATTTAAAAATCAGTGTCAAACAGGAGCTTTGCCTTTGGTTTTCATAGCAACAGGCATCAAAAAACCATTTCATTTAAAAAGGACACAAGACTTCAAGCTGACAAAATTCCTTAGCTTCAATTTACTGCAGCTTTTTCTGGGATCCATACTCATACTATTGATCACAGCCTCAGAAGAAGTGTTTAATGGTTTAATATCAAAGCATTAAATGAAAGGAATTTGTTTCTTCTTTTTCTCCTTAAAAGTGTGGAAAGGAATAACAGTGAAACAATGGGGAAAAAAAAGTTTACAATTTGGCCTTGTCTTCACTGCTTAGCAATGGACAGCCTTGAAAAATATGTGCCTGTTGAATAACTTTTTCTGAATGTGGTGGTGTTTGTAGCTGAGAATTCCCGCGCTACAGACAGTGAAATGGAATAACCATGAGGAAATAAGTGCATTTATCTTCATCTCAGTTTTAGCTACTCTTGTGTATTCCTAAAGCTCAGCATCTAAAATCATGACAGATAGACTCTCTGCAACTGTTTACTGCTGTTGTCACCTCCATCACCACGGTGAGATCAAAGTGGTCTTTTCGTTTCATATAAACACTTTCCGTTCTAACATATTTTACAGAGATAATAAAAGAGACTCCACCACCAACTTTACTTGGGTATTCCAGTGTATTCTCTCCTAAAATCATAACTGCTGTTTCCTGGAGGGTTTTTTTTTTTTCAGCAAACACCTTTTCTATTCCCACAGCTACCCAATAACACAACTGCCATGGCATACCCTCCCCTTCCATCCTTACCACAGGTTCCAACTCCTTTCAGAATACAACTTTGAATTTAAGGACTTGGTGAACTCACAGGAAAATCTTATCTCTTGCCAGGGTTGTGAAAAGCATCTCAAATAAGTGACTTAGCAAGAGCTGAAAAGGTAAAAACTGAAGAACCTGCTTTTTTATGACATTATAACCATGTTTTCTTAAACAACCCCATGATTTCCATGGGACCTCATTTATTGTTCCTGAATACTTTGAATCTGCTATGGTATAAACAGCCTGCAATAAAATATTCATTCATCATATACACTGGTAATTTACCTTGAAGGTGAAGGATGCCTGACTGACTCATTGTAAATTAACTGCAAGATTATCAAACATTTTGCTGGGTTTAAATTAATGCATAAACCAAGGTGGGATGAAGGGGGCGGGGCAGGGGTGGGGGGAGAAGCAGAGGATGGCAGAATAATGTTTTTTTCTTGAATAAGTACATATTATTATTTTGAGATACTTTCACACACAGATTTTCAAGACTTCAGTCTAGTCATTTGCATTATATCTCTTTTGTAGAAGAAACAAATACATATGTAAAATAATCCAGTATGCAAGTTCCAGATTTGGGAAAATATCCCTTGTTCTTGAGTTGCAGCCTGGTGTTTTATTTGGTGTATACCACTGTGTCCCATGTATGCTATGTTACTTGAAATTAACGCTATTTAAATTTACATAAAGCTTACTCCAAAGATTGACTTCCTTGTGTTTCAGACAATGCTGTTGGAGTTCCTCTGTATATCAGAGACACAATATAAAATATATCAGATTAAATTACCCTATACTTTTAAATGAATAGCTTTTCTTAATTTATCTACCTATAAAATGTGGTTTTACTTACCTTTCTTCCAAGACTCTTGTAAAAGTGAATCAAAGTTGGTAGACTTCCCAGAAAATAACAAGTGCAACAGTGTAGTATAATCCATCGCTTGTAAGATTGCATTAATAAGTGCTATTGGAAAGACAGATTTGATTTCCATAGGCTTCTAACTCCTAGACATTTCCATGTGTCCATAGAGTTGTCAACTCTTTTTTTAAGATTGGGGACTTCATGAGAGATTAGAATTCTACCCTTTCAGATACAGTTTTAGTTGAATAGCTTGACTTTCAAAACAATCCTATAAGATTTCTTGGTATCAGTCACACGCATAGGTTTTTGAAGGCTGAGGCTGTTAGCTCTCGACTTCTGTCATCAACTTTACTGAAGCCAAAAATGGATCGAACACATTTCAACACAGAGACAGTTTGGTCCTAGGGTGCCAGCAGACAACAGTTTTAGACTACAATTACCATTCATGAAATTGTTTAAGAGAAAAAATAGGTTAATTTGATAGAAGATTGAAAAGTAAATGGTAAATTAAAGCAAAAGTAAGCTTTTGTACTTATTTTATTTCTCCCTTTCTGCTTGGAATAATTTTGTATTTCTCCCACCCACACTGAATGCAAATTAATATTAACAACTACTTCTTTCTAAGTTTTATAAAATTACTTTAATACACATTATGTAGCAAGTGCACATATTTTTTTCTTTTGCTGTAATAATCATTGAAGAGTAAAGCAGTGACAGCAAATGCTAACTTAGGTGTTAATTTATTTCTTGAGAGTGTGTGTCTGTGTGTGTGTGCGCGCGCATGTGTGTGAAATGTAGTTTGTAATCTAAACCTGGCAGGGGGAGCTATTACACTTCAGTAATATTTGTGAGCCTAACTTGCTGAGAATTCAAGCCAGATAGTTTGCTATTCCTTAGAAAAAATAAAAGATGGTAAAATCAAGGCAGACAACACCCAAATATACTTTTCCTACCTCATACATCTCCACTTCATGTCCTAAAAGGAAGTTTGCTCTCTCTGAATGGGGATTCTCATTTGATTTCTAGTCCTGTGGTTCAGCAAAATTAAAAATGTGTTTTCCCAGTGTTGGTTATATTCACATCTGGCCTCAGAGCAGCAGGTAAAAATCTACTCTGTGCATTGCCCGGTTTATTTCATTTGGATTAAATGGCTATCAAGAGCAAAAAGTATTTGAAAGACAGATTTATATATGTGCCAGGACGAAGCTCTATGTGAAAATCAGAAACAGGATTGCATTTAAAGGTATTGGTAAATAATATGGTTCTTCCAAACATTGTGAAAATTGGAATTTGAACTTTGAGAGTTAGGATTGTTCTGATGATGGTCCCTTGAACATGAATAACTTTGAGTCAAGCTTTGCAGAGTGGATCATGTTTAACATACATATTATCACTTCATGCAGGAATCAGTTCTGAACTGCTTACAAAGATGAAAACCCAGACCATTTTCACTGGGGTCACAAGGTTTTTTGTGAGAGTGAAAGAAAGTCACAGATCCCAAGATCAGACAAGTATTTAGAATCTGACTCCTGAACTTCTGTTTTTTTCTCATATTTTAAATCTTTTGTTTTAAAGGGAGATTCAAACAGCAAAAACCAAAAAGTGTTTCATGGGTAAGAGGAAGCCCTGGTTTATACACTGAATAGGAAAATGCACACTCTTCACTCTAGAAGCATAGTAAACAAAACTATTCAGATTCAGATGGGTCCTTCCAGGAAAACACAATGCAAAATATAAGATATATGAAGACATACTTTGTTCTTCTTTCCATTGGTCATCTGCAGTCTTTGATTTCTGTAAGGTCCTCTTTTACTAGCCAGTCCTTGCAAAATTAACACTAAGAGCAAATTTTGCACATATGACTGCTCACGAAAAATATTTTTAGGATGCTTCCTCTTTTCTTGTCTCTATTTTATATTGTTTATGTATCTTGTGAACAGCATCTGTTTGGAGTGCCTATCAAATGGTAGCCAAAATCGTCTTCTTCCTCTTTCCCTCAGCTGCTTAGGTTTAGAAAAGTGATTGTGTTGTAGTCCCACTACAGGTGTAAGTGGATTGAAATTGCAAGACCAAAAATTGAGCCGTATCCTGTGCGCTATTCGTACAGCACTCTTGGAGCAGGACATGGAAAGGACAGCACTGGAAAGCTTTCTTATATTCAGTATCAGGTGTGTTTTCACAACCTCTTAGACTACAGAAGCATCCTGCATCCCACATACATCTCACCTGGTAAGAAAATCATGAGACTGGAGCAAATATGGGAGAAAACAGGGGGGTGAGGTCCTTTTTCTTCACTTGCTCTGCCTTTTTGTCTTAACAGGTAGACAAGAATTTGCTCTGCCTATGCTTTAGGCCAACAGGACGCAAGAAAGCAGCTCTCCAAAAATGTTAATAGTGGACAGCTCAAGCTCTTACACCTCAGCAGGAGTTAGTAACACAGGCTAAGCAGCACTCTGGTGGTGTGCCTTCTGCTTCAGAGCTGGTTTGTGTCTGGCTAATCTGGAGCACGGGAGGAACTTGTCTGTAGCCTGCCATGCCCAGGCAACATTTAGAAGCATTTCCTCAAACCTGAGAAAGTTACTTTTATTTTAGAAGAAAGCAGAGATCATCACCTAATCCCTTGACCACAGGTGCTGGGATTTTAAGAAGAATAACAAATATCACAACAGTCCCAAAGAAAACAGTGAGAGCTGGCATCGCTACTGTTGGTAATTTGAATTTGTGAACAAAGTTCAGGCAAACTATTGGTTTTAGTCTCATTTTACATTCAGGGCAGTGTTGATTTTTGAGTACTTCTGTGGTGTGACCTAAATAGTTTTTACTACGCTAGTCAGGACGATTATACCTTTGATGCAGGCTGTAGCCCTTGTGCTTCTGCACCCAGCTCAGTTTGGTTCCCTAAGACTCAGGTTAGAGATCAGCGTTTCCCAGTTATGGCAATTATCGTTTGTATATAACAAGTGCACGAGCCTTTGTAGACAAATATGATGGCTATATGAAGCCTGAAATCTGACTGCATTTTTGCATTCAGGTGAGACACACAGATTTTAGACTCTGTGTGCTCAAAGTGTTGCTCTGTTTTCCAACAACTTTGATTAAAATTAAAGTTGGGTCTGTGATAAGGACACTAGACCAGGGATCAGGAGAATTTGGTGTTATTCCCAGTTCCATTATTGACCTGAGAAGTAAATCTATAGAAGTCATTTTATTCCTTGGTACCATCTTTCTAGTCCAATTTTACTCATTTAAAATGTAAATTGGAGATTATTGCTGACTCTGAGACAAGGACATGCCCATAGATCTAAACCTAATAAACACAGTAAATTAAGATGTGGGTGTGCAAGTGAAGAATTTGTACAGCTGGTTGCCAAATCACTATACACAAATGCCCATTTAAATTTGAGAACTCTGAGCTATACTGACAGATATATTTTTTACTGTAAGTCTATTAACTATCTTGTTTCTTGCAAACAAGAGGAATAGTGTCCTGCTGCTGTTGTTTGGGTGCAAGTTCCATCTATGCTTGTGATTCTTTGAAAAAAATGTTGGCTTAAAAAACATGATCAATACTAATTTCCAGTGAAAACATAAAGAGCTTGAATATGCATGTTTCTATACAGAGTCCCTGTTGTGCACATTACCACAAAATGCAAAATGTTGTTTACTGGGAAATTATATAAAACAAAGAGCAAGACTGTCAATTGAAGAGCTCAACAGTTTCTGTCATTTAATACAGAGAAGTAATAGTTTCTTAAAAAAACCCATTTTTTTTAAGTCTGCATATTTCTTATCCATCTTTCCTAGAGAGAAGAAATCCTCTCCTTCCCTCCACCCCCTTTCAGGCTAACCCTTTAAATTTGGGAGAGGTGGGCAGCTGTAGCTTAAGTGGTTCCTTAGCAGCTGGAGTGCTAGCTGTGTTTTCTTCACTCCTGTGAGTACTCTAAATTTTTTACATTTCACCTTTTTTTATATTGAATAAGGAATGTATTCTCTCAAAAGGGGGAAGATATGAAGTCAAATTTTCAGGAACTGAAGTGACTTAGAAGTGTAAGGCCTCTTGAAATGCATTTCTGGGAGAAAAAAGAGTTTCCTTTTATGTTTTGGAGTTGTGATGTTCATGTGGGAAGAAAAGGGGGGGGGGAAATTATGGATGAGGTTATGAGGGACAGCTGCTAAGACTGAGAGTCAGTTGAAACTAGGAAATAATGAGCAAAAAGTGATAAGAGTTCAAAACAAGGCGACTGTTTGTTTGTTGGCGGGGAGGGTGGTGGTGTCACATTGAATTAACTTAAGCCTGTTTTATAAGTAAAGAAAATGAGTGCTGCTGAGAATATAGTTCCTTTCCAGGGCAGTATATAATTTATCTTCACTACCTTCAACACCTGAAGTTTGAAGAGTTGGGATTTAGTAAGAGCATAGAAGAAGCAACTGTAATATTCAAAATATAAAGTGATTAGGATGGCAACAGGATTGCAGAGAGGAAAACTCAAGGGAAGGACAGATTCAGACAGTACCAATAAGCTTTTTCATAGGAAGCTCTGGCTTTTGTTTTTAATTTGTTGGCAGTTTCTTTGTTAATTTATCTTCTCACTTGAGGCCTCTACGCTAATAACATATAAACCAAAGTTTCTTGGGAAGGAGCATCAGCAGCTCAATATGTTTAGCTAATTCTTGTCCTAAACTGTTACGTGCTGTTGCAGTATGCTGAGAAACATGGACCACAGTCCCCTGAGAGACAATTGCATTTTAGTGGTGGTTACGGCGATGATTATCCACATATTGGGGAGAGCTGTGCTGTGTTTCAGAGTTACATGATAAAATAAAACTCCTTACATCTTTACCGCTTTGTCAAAAGTACCTCTAATCAAGCTTCTAAACAATCATGAGAAACCCTAAACACCCCCCTTTTTTTTTTTTTTTTTTTAGTGAGGCCCCAAATCTAAAATTGATTCCCCTTAATAGGGAACCTTCCTACCTTGCAGGAAGGTTAATGATTAGTCTGGGACAAGCAGTGTGTTTGAGAATGAATACGAACTAATTTACTACTATTAGAAATAAGGAACTTGTCATTGCAGGAAAAGAGATGCTCCGTGGCACATTTTAGCATCGCTGCCTCATGCACGGAGGCACCAATGTATGGGATGTAAAAGTGAGACGTATTTGATTGATGATGACTGGGTTGAGTTCATCTGATGGCTCTCGAAGCTTACAATCTAACTATTATCTCCTGATTAATGTCAGTCATCAAATTCACAGTTGCTAACTATGACCGTCTGTGCCAGACTTTCTGTGCTGTGAGATGCAGGGAGTGCTATCGGTCCATTTAGGTTGTATCAGCCTGCAGTAAGAATTACACTGAGGTGATCGACTACCATGCGACCATTTTAACAGCTCTTGTGGATATTCTGGGTAGGATGTCTAAAAGTTATGCGCCCAAGTTTGAGCAAGTCACCTAAGGCTCCCTTAATAGTCACAGAAATACAATAGACATCTCCAGAGTGTGATTTTTCTGACCTATTTTAGACACCCCCATCTCGGGATAAGATAAATTGCTCTCTGGAGATGCCTGTTTCTCTCTACTGATAATAAAGGGAACTGAGGGTACCTGCCTCAGACCTTGGGCAGATGGTGCCTAAATTAGAGCAGATGAATCACACCTTTGCTATCATTCAGGAAGAGTAAAACAGGATTAGCCTCATCATTTGGGTGGCAGGGGGGAAGGAAGGAAAATAAGAATAGGGAATTAATGTACCTCCATATATGATGAAAGAGTTCCAATGCTGTCAAATAAAAAGGTGAGTGGTTTATTTCACTTAAGAGTCTGGTTAAGATTTCCAGATCAGCACTAGCTTAATCAGAAGATGAAAAGTAAGGAGCAGCTGAGTGTGTAATTAAAAGCAGAAAATGTAACAAAAGGCAGAATCTTGTCCAAAGGCTTCATTTTCCTCCCAAGGCAACCATCAGTCATGTGAGAAGGGAGCCCCTTAAGCACTCTAATAACCCAAATTGATGATGATTATTTATACTTGCCTGGTGGTTTTTGTACAAAACTTTCAAACCCCTTCAGAAATCGGGGTAAGTATTATTGCCTTCAATATACGGAGGGAAAAACTGAGGCATAGAGTGGCTATAACGTGTCAGAGTTTATAAGATTAATAAATAGTGAAGTTGGAAGAGGAGTTCAAGTATTTTACTCCCCATCATCTGACTGAAACACTACCTATTGCTGCTTTTATATCTTTCTTCTCTCTCCATTGTCAAATGCACAATATGGACTTGTTCTTGTGGATTTTTAAAGAATATTTTGGAATGACTTCCAAACTTTTTAGAGGCTCACCTATCTTTTTTGTGAGGGCTATAAAGGGAATTCAGCTTCTATTGACAGTAGGATCTGCCAGCTGAAGACAATCTAGGCATAAAATTGACTACTGAGAAAGCAATATGGAAATGCTCTGAAGTGCAGCTACATTGTGTAGAAGAAGAAGTTTCTGAAAAACTATATTTGGGTTTTTTTTATTTGCTGATTTCTTTTTTCTTTTAAAAATAATTCTAGTCACCTTTTATTGAATTCCAAGATGCACATTGCTATTTTTTCCTGTTTGTACTTCAGAGTGTTCTGTTAATGGAAGATCTAGGCCAGTTCTCATAGGCTTAGGCTAGAGGATGTTTTTAAGAGCAAAATAAATTAAAAGTGGTCCACTACAAGTATCAGCAACTTGCCAAAATCAGCACTTGAAATAATTCTGCAGGCAGCTCCCCTCATTTTTAACAGCCATGTCCCCTAAGCTTGCTGGGAGCGCAACCAATCAAAATGACACTGAGAAAACTTCATATGCATTTCTACTACTCATGGCATAATGATTCACATGAGAAATGTGTCTGCATAGGCAAGTTCCACTGTTCCAAGAGCAGAACTCCTGCACTCTGAACTCAGCACCTATTTGAGATCAGTGGTCACAGGCACGTTATTCTTTTTTTCTTTATTTTTGCTTCACCAAAAGACACTGAGTCTGTGGTCCTGAAGGCAATAAAAAGCAAAAGAAAATGGAAGTCAGGGTATATTGTAGCAGCAGAACACTTTAATATGTGTGATTCCTAAAGCTGATGAGAGAGACCACATCAAGACAAGGTGTGTGAGAGGCGGACTTCTGTTGTGCAGCTTGTTCTAGCACTTGTATTTTGTTGAAGCTGTATGAAAGTACTTAAAGGCACATGTGTAGCTCAAAATTAAGTGATGAATTATGTGTTAGAAACATCATATCACATTAGAAACATCAAATCTGGGCAAGAACTTTTTAAAAAAAAAAAAAATCCAGGAACTGCAAGCACTGCTGTCTTAAAAGAAATCATTTCATTTCAAACTCTAACTATGAAATTTGGTAGAACTATTAGAAATTTTGGAGGGGAGTCTGTATGAAGTGACACTTACCTGTTGCTTGTTTCGGGGGAGGAATATTTTTTCTGTGGTAGTTAGTGGTCCAGAAATAAAAATGAATGAAATGGCATTTTAAAATTAGGATTTTAAGTGGATTCTATGGGATCTGACAAACTGAGGTCCTGAACAGAGACCTGAGATGGTGTGTGGGCATCAATGCTACAATAAGGTCTATGAAATGACTCTTGCAGGGCACCAGTGACTTCAACTGCATGTACTACAGGCTTACAGTTCTGTCAATGAGCAATTACACTGTAAGATGAGGAAGGGCACCAGGACTTCCAGGTCATCACAGCACAAGCTCTCGCGCTCAGTGGTAATACATGGATGGTCTGAGGTCTTGCTGAGATGTTTTGGAGGAATACATGTCAAACAAAATAGGTTTTCAGGTCAAAAATTATTCTATTTTTTAGAGCTCTTGAAGTCCCTGTTGAGTCACTTCCTAAGCCAATGAACTGATTATTCCCAAATACATTAGTAGAAACAGCATTTTGTGTTCTGATTCCATGAAAATCCTGAGCGCCTTTCCACTCCTGTTGAAATCACTAAGTATGTTCAACATTTTTTAAAAAGGATTAAGCCTTTTATTTTATTATTTTCCATTTTATTTTTAGATGGCATTATCTTCATAGAGAGAATTCTTAAAAACATCATAGTTTCCCTTGTGATAGTGAGGAAAACTTTTTTAAAGAGTTTGATTTTCATTCTAAATTAAACATCAAAATGAGGAAAAAAAGATCATGTTTTTATTTTTTTAAATAGACAGATGAAAGATTTTGTTATTAATAATTGACATGAAAGCCTTTCGTCTTGAACACTGGTGTATGTAAACCTCAATAAAATCCTAAAAGTGCTTTTGTAGAACAAGAACAGTCACAAAAATCTGAATAAAGCCACCTTTTCAAAGAACATGATGAGAAAGGGGAAAACTCTTAGATGTGCAGAGCAACACATTTTACATTCATGCCCTAGTTATTAGGAAGCTTTGAAGTATTCGCTGTTATTGAATACAGTGTATACTGTAATTCATTTAGTGCCTTCATGTGCAGCTAAAAAGTTCTAGCCAAAGTGCTTTGCCTATTTTTGTGAGCATGAGAATTTGGATGTGGGGATAAAAAATGGTGTTCCAGTCTAAATCTCATGTAGTCCTTAAGGTTTGACTATAGAAATTATCATAGCAAAGCCTGGATGAAACTAAAATAATAAACACTTGGAGGGGGGTGAGTCAGGAGATGGACTTTTTTTGTCTTTGGATTATGTTTTTAGTTCCTTATTGCAAAGGATAAGAAAATAACAGTTTACATTGTGAAGCTAGCTTCCAGAAGATGTTATAAACTGAAGATCCTGTCTGTCTAGAGAATAAAACAAAATCATGTTCTAATCTAGTGCAACTCCACTGAAACACAACAGGTTACCTTTGCTCAGGGCATTTTAGGGAAAGATTCCAGACTATACCCAGACCGTAAACCAATACTTACTTCATCCCAGTAAGATATGAAATAGATGTTATCTCTTAAATAACTTGTTCTTGATTAATTATTCCCATGTCCTTGGGAAGTAGGGATGCTGCTTTATTGTAGTTGAGAAAGAAACCATAAGAAACTCATTACTGACCCAACCCAGCTGTTTTCTCATGTTCAGTGGAACCCTGTAAAACTACCCACTGGAACCTGGTAAACATTGAGTAACTGTCTATCAGATGAACATTAGGTGGAACTAAGGCCTGTCCTTATCTCATAGCTTGCTGCTTCAAACCCATTTCCATTCTCTAATATATCCCAGACATGATCTGCTTCAAGAGTTGACAACAGTATTTACTGCTGTGTCTCTATTTATCTCTTTATCTCTGCAGAAACCCTCTCCTTGCCAGGTGTTACAGTGCTTGCCAATACACAATTGACGTGCGCATGTGTTTGTGTGGATGTACCTTCTGATGTGCTGAGATTATTGCATGTATTTTTTCCAAGGCACTGAGTAAATGTCATAAGATAAAAACTCCTGTTGATTTTTGCTTGATTCTAACTGCTGTGCCCAAGAAGCAATGTGTGCAGTCCGTAACAAGCCCTTTGGATCTACTGGGCACTATGGTGTCTAATTTACTGGGTTTCTTTCCTCCAGATTGCTTATGATTAATCTGATACGAGTCTCTGTGTACTGCACTGTAAGCAGTTCCTATGGAAGTGAGCAGAATGGAGCAACCATTTGATTTCAGGGGATTTGCAAGTAGCGGTAGGTTAACCCACAATGGAAATATTATTCCTAAACATAGGATGACAATTCAGTATACTTGCATTGTTTCTAACCTTCCTAAACACAGTCACCTGTTTTCTGCCTTCCCCCCTGCAGAGAGTACATAAAAGTTGCTTTCCACCAGGCGCTTCATGTTTCAAGTAGTGTAGAAGAAAACCTGCATATTCATTCAGCTCTGCCTCCTTACCCTTGGACAACAAGATAGAAGGATTGGCTCACAATTTGTTTTACCAGAATTCACTATTGCCATGTTCAAGCCCCTATTATAGAAATGGCAATACATTGTCCCTTCAGTCTGGAATTGCCCTAATTTATTTAAAATAGTGAACAGACAGCTAAATTATAGAGTCCAGCAACAGATTATTTCTTTTTTTAATTACTTTATATCTGGATTCTTTTAGACATAATAAAATAGCTTCTTAGTCACTTCCTAGTTATTTCCCTAGTTATCCATAGCCATTTCTCAGGCAATGCCTCCAGTCTGTTGCAAGCTTGGAGGGGAAGAAAGGGATACATTAGCCTTGGTAATTTTTTTTGCTGGGAAAGGGGGATATTTTTTTTTTTCTCTTCCCGTTGACTGTGGCCTTAAACATATTAAGCAAAATGAAGCATGTATTTTTAAAGCTGTTTGTATGATTGTGGTAAGTAACTGAAACAATCATATTCCTATTTAAGAACATTGTGATTTCTAGACTCTTTGTTAGACTTCAAGCATAGGAAGTAACTGAATGCTCCCATAATATTGTTATAGAGGTGTCTTATCAGAAAAACAAAGGACAAACTTCTTCAGTATACCTGGCTCTACTTCTGGAAGCTTGAGTATGTTTTCTGCCTAGGCCTTTAGTTCTTAGCTGGCATTAAATTAGCACTGAAGTAGGAAGAAATTTAAGAGGAAGAGATTTTTTGGTTTGTAGAACTTTAGTTATTATCTTTTATTTAGATGTTGACTGCATGTGGATATAACACAATGTTTTAGCAGCAAACTCAGTTTGAAAAGTCCCTTCTTCCTACCCAGCCCTCCTCCCACTACCCTGCTCTTTCCTACATTGGCACTTCAGCTGGCTGATCGTGCAGTGCAGATACAAGAGTTGGGAACACATTTTCCCCTCTGTTGTTTTTGTTTTTTTTTTTTTAATTTATTTTATTTTTACGGGATTTTCCTTCCAGCCACATCTCTTGAAGGCAATACAGCAGGACCAATCAAATACCTGCATGCACACATTTGAGCATATAAGGAATGATGGTATAGGGCCAGGAATAATCTGTCAAATGTTAAATTAGTAGGAAAAAAGTAACCTGCATCTATTAGGAACTTCTTAAAAAAATCCTATGTATCGTATATTGTGAGGCCTCTCACTTAGGAGACTAGCTGCAGAAGGCTCCTATATAGTCAACAAAAATAAGATTCTTCAAAGGGCAATTAAGATTCTGACATCAGACAAGTGACCCTTTCAAAGAGACTGTGGAAGGATATTAAACTAGGGTGACTAGACTTTCATATCTCCATTACGTGTACGTAAACTTGGTGGCAAGCTGATACTTAGCAGCTAGAACTGCTTGCCACAGGAACCATTCAGAAGTTTGTTTTGTAGACCTTCTGTCCCTTGGCAGAGAAGGATCTTGAGCAAGTTCCATGTATCAAAATGTAGAAGGAATTGAAGATACTTCTTTGTAATTTTTTTTATTATTATTTTTTTAGTATGTCTGTTACCAGCATCACCATTACCAGCCCTATGTAGCCAAAAGAAGAGAGAGGGGACAGCCAAAGTTCAGATGGGGTGGTGTCTGCACCTTTCCTTGGAATGATCTCCCAAACAACCAAAAGATTTACTTCAAGTGCAAGCAGAACAAATGGCTCTTTCCTTTTTAACGAAGATAGCTCAAATTGGCTAGATAAGACAAAATAGAAATAAAAGGCTTGCGAACAAATCTTCTTCTGCCCACTGATCTTGCAGGTGTCATTTCATTCAGTCTCTCTTTCATACACGAGTGAGATTTTTGCCTACTTTAAGCTCTTCACACTCCTCTTTAGGGTGCAAGGAAAAGTATTTCCTTTTGCTACCTCAGTAGTTCCCTGTTTTTTCAGCAACCTCTCAACATCTACAGTATTGCCCCATTTCTGAGTTTTCCTACTCTTCCAAATATCCTTCTGCCTGCCTCACCCTGTGGACTTGGAAGCGTCTCCCTCGGCTGCTACTAAAACAGAGGTATCTTTTCTCCCAGAACTAATGTTCTGTCCAGCACTAGAACAGTACACATGAAGCAGGCCCACTGCTGCACAGCCACTCTTTGAAAGAAACATGGCATGTCTTTTATACCAAAAAGCAAAACAAGTTCTAGCCATCAGAACTCCATTGCCACAAAATCATGAGACTGGCTTAAAAATTATGGATTTTAAACAACCAAAGAGCAGGCGCTTCTTTGTTCATCTGCTGTTAGAGGCTAGCAGTTTTAAAGCTCATCTTGGCAATTACTAAAGCTGGAAGTATACTATGGGATGGGGAGTAGAAATCCAAGACTTGTATATAACTGCAAAAGTTAAGTATTTAAGAGGCAGGGAAGGGAAGAAAGAAGTAGGAATATTTCATCAAAAATAAGAGTCAACACTCATATCTGATCATTGTCAAATACAGTTCTAACTTGCAGGAGAGCTTGCCAAAAGAAGAAAACTTAGGTGGATGGCTCTTTATACCTGGAAAAGGTAATCAACTCTAATGAGTAGGTGGCTATTTTCCATCTCTTTTCTTTTGTAGACTATATGTGCCTTCCAGATGGTAAATATTTTTAGTTCCTATTTTTGTCCTTCTTTCAAAAGAGATTTAAAGATCTCAGAGGAAGCATGTTCATTTTCCATTATGCCAGTTTAAAGCCTCTAATGAAGTTTGAGAGGAGAATTTGGCCCATAAAACATAGTTCTATGTCTATGATACATATTACACAACCCCCCAAGGAACTTCAATAAATACACTTATTGAACTACTGTAACACTAAAATATGCTGCTGGGCCCTTTGGTTTCTTCTACACTAGGAGGTTTCTGAAAATTGTTGTTTACATCAGCACTTGTACAAATGGGAAATCAAATCATTAATTTATAAAATGGCATCTGGAAGTCTTAATTTCTGATTGATCTAGCTCCCTCTGGATTTTCCATGTCATCCAACACCACAGCTTTTGAGCATAATGTAACTGAAGTAGGTTACATCCCACAATTCAGGGCAGATTTCAGAGAGGTTTCCGTCCTGCTGAATTCTTAACCGGGACTGAAGAATCAAAATGATTCTTTCTTAAATATCTTTCAAGCATACCTTAAAAAAAACAACCCAAAAATCTACCAGGTGAGTTTGAATAGTTCACAATACTGGCTTTGGATGGATTCCTTTTTGCAGACTGACTCCAGGGGCTTCAGATAAACACAAGCTTTTTAGTTCTGCTAATGGAGTAGGACCGCTAGCTCCAAGACAAATGTAGGGGAGGCGGGTTGGGGAGGCTGCCTAGTCTGACCCCTTTTAATTTTGCACCATGTTTCACTGCCTTCCATTTCTCGTATACTCAGGCCTTTCCTCTCCTCTCCAGCTGTCTGATGGGATAAGGCCATAGCAGTGTTTTGTCAGCTTGTGGCTACATCTACGTTGTATTTTCTATGCTGCCTTTTTTTTTTTTTTTTTTTTTTTGACCCCAACTCTATTACTGAGCTTTAGCATGGGCTATCGGCCATTCCCAGATGCCCAATCTGGGCCTCAGGTGGAAGGCACCAGGTGCCAGCCTCTCTGAACCAGAAAATTTCACAAGCACCTCTCCGCTGAGGGGTGGAGGCAGTCCAGGACCTCTCCGCTCAAGGAAAACAACCTCAAACAGGAGTATCCGTTCTTCTCAGAAGCAGCTCCAGCAGGCCGCGGCAGTCGGGCAGTTGACCAGCAGTGAGTGAAGGGACGGGCCGCCCACGCTTGTACCACGGTCCCGAGCAGCCGCGACTGCGCTTCCCTGTGTGGGCGGTCAATCCGCCGTGCTCTGAACCCGGGCGGTCAACGGGAAGAGCGGCGGGGTCTGCCCCAGGAGGGCAGAGCAGCCAGCGCTGCCCAAGAGCAGCGGCAGGGCCCCTCTCCCCTCTCTTTCAAGTGGGCAAACGCTGGTCTCTGTGGGACTGGGGCTGCTGGGTGCGTCCCGCCGGGAACTGAGCAGAGGAGACGTGCTTGTTCGTTCAGTCCTGCTTGGAAGTGGTGGCTGAGAGCTGCAGAGGGACAGAGAGGCCCTGAACCAGAGAAGGTGGTAGCCCAAACTTAGGAGTTAAATGTAGGCAAGTGAAGGTGCAGGTATGGGCTTTCTCTGTGGTAGTCTGCTCCAGCATTCCCTCTCCTCACAGGTACACTTACTGCGTTACGTTTAGGTTTCAAAATCATCTTCTGATGAAGCAGTAACGTCTTTTCCCCTCTGGCATTACCAAATATGAGGGTTTTTTTTTTTCTTAATCTTAGATGTATGACCTGGAACTGTGGACGTTACACATCTTTTCTGTGACTAAAGCCCTCAAGGATACCAGTGCTATGTCCGCGTTAGCAAGCGGCACCATGTAACAGGAGCCGATTTGCTGGGTGAAGCAGCTTGTGCTGAGGGCCCCCGTGCTCTAAGCCTTTGCGATATGAAGGCAGACGAGAACTCGCACTAGCCCTAGCCTGGTCCCTTGAGGCAAAGACCCATTAACAACTGGACTGCCTCTTCAAAGGTTCACTTCAAGAGAGAAGCAACTCTTCCAAATGAAAAATCTAGTAAGGATGCAGCCCCACCTCCTGTTTGGTATTTTGATCCTCCTGTATATTGTCAATATTTTCTGAATTACATACTTCTCAGGAAATTCCAACAGGCCCTTTTGTTGTGTGTCAGGCTATTGAATGAAAATAAAGGTTGTTGCAGGGTCAGCCATTGAGAAAGTATTTTCAGACATCCCTCTGTCTTGGCAGTTACCCCTACCAGCCCTGCTAACTCTTGTATTTCAGCTGGTTCCTATGTAATACTAGCTGCATAGCTACTGACTATGCAATTCTAATCCCCATCCTCTCCCTTTTAACTAAAAATGCCATGTGTAACACAAAATCCAGTGCTTTTCTCAGTACTAAATAGATTAGATCTGCTGTGTTGCCCTTGTCTAGAAAATTGTATCAAAGAAGGATGTCAGGTTTGTCAACTCTCTTCCTTTAGCGAACCTGTGTTGCATTTTATTTTACTCTCTATTTATGTCACTATTTTCTTATTCTGCATTTCTCTTGTCAAAATTCTTTACTTCAGATTTCTTTCCTGAAGCTTTATGTACTAGTAAGGTCAAATGATTCAGTAAGGGAAAAAGTTGCTCAATTCTTCCCCAGTCCTTAAATACAAGTATGATATAAGAGTTGCTAATGGTGTATTATGTTGCCCAAACTTACATATTTCTTAAACCCTCATGAAATAAATTGCTATTTCATGTCCTTGTTCTTTTCATAATACTTGGGCAGACATTAGTTGGTGTTTTGACATGAATGCATCAAACTGCTTTGTTTTTCTCCTGCTTCAGATCTTTATAAGGTTACCATCTTTTCTTTTTTTTTTTAGCTATGCTGCCTTTGACACCAGGTTTGGCAACATGACTTTTATTGAAAGCCAAAGTTTAGCTTATGAAAAATATCTAAATTATTTTCAGTTTCTGCTCCTCCTTCTTTATATAGCAGCATTTTTGTTTTGTTTTTTTTTTTTTTCTTCAGATTTCATATGGGTGAAGAATCATTTGCTATTTATTTTCATTACTTTGCCAAGTCATTTGACTGGTCACTCTTACTTAATCCCTATTGTCAGCTATGAACATAGCTTTCTTTCCTATAAATATCTTCTTCCACTCATTGCAAGCTTTCTGTTTCTTTCTAGTACTCTTTAAAACACTGTTACTAATCCTGTTGTGTTTGGAGCCCTTCCGTGTAATTCTTCTCTTGTGCAAAATACAAATTCTATCTAATTTGTGTGCTTTTTGGGCTACAAATGGAGAAAGCTTAGACTTTCTGTAATTTCTTACCTTTTTGGTCTAGCTGATTTTGCTAACTAGTTCATCAACCTCCTCAGTGTTTTGAAACCAGAAACCTTAGTTACAGATCAGAGAGGGAGGGGTGTTTGAGGCTTCTTCCATTCAATTTAGGTTTAATCAGTTTATTATCACCCAAGCCACACTTATTTTCTAAAACACTTTTTGTAATTTATAAAAACAAAGTATAAATAGCATCACCTGCTGTTAGTTTTAGGAAATTTCTGGCTATCCAAGATCTTCTGGAATTTTCTATAATTAGTCTAGTTTAAGTTAATCAGCACAGCAATTTTATATCTTTTAAGAAAAACTAGGAGGTGCTGCAGGCCCTCAGAACCATTTTTTTTTTTTTTTTCCTATCAATATCTGGAACATTTTTGTGACCTGAAATGGCTTGTTATTACTGGAGTAAATTTGCATAGATGCATCCACAGGCAATTAAAAAAAAAAAAAAAAAAACACAAACCATGTTGTTCTGCCATTAAGAACAATTTATATTTGAAACTTTCATGTGTTTTAGAGGCCTGCAAAGT